>NC_084565.2:39852500-39865000 GCF_033978685.3 Nerophis lumbriciformis
CTTAAAACATACTTTTATTCCATGGCTTTTAACACTGAGTGATATCCATCCTGCAATGGCGCCCCATAAAACACCTGCTGTGAACCTGTTTTTATGTTTTTATTTATTTTATTTTAATTATTTATTTTTTATCGTGTTCTGTTTGTGTTGTGTTGTGTTTGCTCGGTACTCGTTTTATCTTTTAACCTGTTCATTGTACAGCACTTTGGCTACCCCTGTGGTAAATTTTAAATGTGCTTTATAAATAAAGTTGATTTGATTTGATTTGATTTGTATATGTGTAAATAAATGAACACTGAAATTCAAGTATTTATTTTATATATATATATATATATGTATATATATATACTGTATATATATATATATATATATATATTTATATGTATATATAAATATATAAATGTATATATATATATACATATATATATAATAAAATAAATATATATTTATATACGTGTATATATATATATATATACACATATATATATATATATATAATAAAATACATATATATATATACATATATATATCTAGAATTCACTGAACGTCAAGTATTTCATATATATATATATATATATATATATATATATATATATATATATATATATATATATATATATATGAAATACTTGACTTGGTGAATTCTAGCTGTAAATATACTCCTCCCCTTTTAGCCACACCCCCAACCACGCCCCCGTCCCACCCCAACCACGCCCACCCCCACCCCCCGAAATCGGAGGTCTCAAGGTTGGCAAGTATGGGCGTGTGTGTGCCGCCAGAAAACCAAAAAAAGAAGAAAAATAACGTGCAATTACTGCTAGCGTGGCCGAAGCTCCGAAACGACCAAAGAAACGAAAAGTTTTGCCTGAAAGAAACAAATAAGAATGCACATTCAGCATCAACATTGCGAGATCTCAAAGGTGATGAGGGATATTCGACTCCCTTCCTGCTAAACTAGTGACAGACTTTCGGTGCTCAAATCAAAATGCTAATGTTAGCTAGTGGAAATGTGCGTGGTAGAAATAAATATCCACCAGCTTGGTAGTTTCACTACTACTTCCTTCCAAAAAAAAAAATCTCCCGCCGGTCTTTCTTTGCATCCGCCCGATACATTCTTGCGAGTAGCGTCATGTTTGTAGCGCTAATCCACGATCATTTCTTGATAGTGTCTGCTATTTAACATCAGCACAGCCATTAGAGACATAATGTGTGCCAAAACACTACCGCTTTGGTCCACTGGCGCCGCCAAAATCAACGGAAAGTGGGGTTTTAACTAGAGTTGTCCGATAATATCGGCATGCCGATATTATCGGCCGATAAATGCTTTAAAATGTAATATCGGAAATTATCGGTGTCGTTTTTTTAATTTTTTTATTATTTTTTTATTATTAAATCAACATAAAAAACACAAGATACACTTACAATTAGTTCACCAACCCAAAAAACCTCCCTCCCCCATTGTTTCCTTCTGTTATTAATATTGTGGTTCCTACATTATATATCAATATATATCAATACAGTCTGCAAGGGATACAGTCCGTAAGCACACATGATTATGCATGCTACTGGTCCACTAATAGTACTAACCTTTAAATCTTAATTTACTAATTTTCATGAATTACTAGTTTCTATGTAACTGTTTTTATATTGTTTTACTTTCTTTTTTATTCAAGAAAATGTTTTTAATTTATTTCTTATTTTTTATTTTTTTTAAAATACCTTATCTTCACCATACCTGGTTGTCCAAATTAGGCATAATAATGTGCTGTATATATCGGTATCGGTTGATATCGGTATCAGTAATTAAGAGTTGGACAATATCGGAATATCGGATATCGGCAAAAAGCCATTATCAGACATCCCTAATTTTAACCTTAATAAGCACAGGATTTGGACAACAACAACAACAACAACAACAACAACAACAAAAATACTATATTGGTGTTTTACCGTATTTTCCGCACCATAAGCCGCCCTGGGTTATAAGCCGCGCCTTCAATGAACGGCATATTTCAAAACTTTGTCCACCTATAAGCCGCCCCGTGTTATAAGCCGCATCTAACTGCGCTAAAGGAATGTCAAAAAAACAGTCAGATAGGTCAGTCAAACTTTAATAATATATTAAAAACCAGCGTTCTAACAACTCTGTTCACTCCCAAAATGTACGGTAATGTGCAAATGTGCAATCACAAACATAGTAAAATTCAAAATAGTGCAGAGCAATAACGCTCACTTTCTGAAGTTATTCTTCATTCATAAATCCCTCGAATTCTTCTCCTTCGGTGTCCGAATTAAAAAGTTGGGCGAATACGCGATCCAAAATGGCCGGCTCCGTCTCGTCGAAGTCATTGCCTTCCGGAAAGCTCGGACCACAGTTGTGACCGAAATATCCGCCCAGGCATTTACGATCCACTGGCAGATGTTGGCGTATGTCGTCCGGCGCTGTCTCCCTGTCTTAGTGAATGTGTGTTCGCCTTCGGTCATCCATTGTTCCCACGCCGTTCGCAGTCGTGCTTTAAATGCCCTGTTGACACCAATACCGAGCGGTTGGAGTTCTTTGGTTAATCCACCCGGAATGACGGCGAGTGTTGTATTTGTGTGCTTCACTTGTTTTTTGACACCATCTGTGATGTGGGCGCGCATGGAGTCGTATATCAACATGGAACACACAAAGGAAATGAAACGTAATACCCGCGCGCTTCTTCTTCTACGGGGGCGGGTGGTTGCTTACCGTAGAAGAAGAAGCGCTTCCTCTTCTATGGGGGCCGGTGCTTACCTTGGCGGTTGCTTACCGTAGAAGAAGAAGCGCTTCCTCTTCTACGGGGAAAAAAGATGGCGGCTGTTTACCGTAGTTGCGAGACCTAAACTTTATGAAAATGAATCTTAATATTAATCCATATATAAAGCGCACCGGGTTATAAGCCGCACTATCAGCTTTTGAGAAAATTTGTGGTTTTTAGGTGCGGCTAATAGTGCGGAAAATACGGTACTCGTTTTGTACTTAAAAGTAGATGGCGGTAAAAGCACATTGTCAAACAACTGTACTGTTTTAATCAATTATAACTAATATCTAGAGATCGACCCATATGTTTTTTTTCCGGGCCGATACCGATTATAGTAGTCCCATACCTGCCAACTTTTGAAATCAGAAAAACCTAGTAGCCAGGGTCCAGGTAGGTCCAGGACAAAGTCCTGGTGGGGGGTTCAGGGGGCTTCGCCCCCCGACGCAAAATGATTATTAGCATTCAGACAGGTTAAAATGTTGCTAAAACCATCACTTTTCTATCAGTCACAGTGACTTTTCAAAACAAAAATATTACAGCAAAAATCATATGGGTTGATTGACATGTTTATTCTGTAAGCTAACTTCAATAGTTTGAAATTATTTTGACTGTTACCGTATTTTCCGCACTATTAGCCGCACCTAAAAACCACAAATTTACTCAAAAGCTGACAGTGCGGCTTATAACCTGGTGCGCTTTATATATGGATTAATATTAAGATTCATTTTCATAAAGTTTAGGTCTCGCAACTACGGTAAACAGCCGCCATCTTTTTTCCCCGTAGAAGAGGAAGTGCTTCTTCTTCTACGGCAAGCAACCGCCAAGGTAAGCACCCGCCCCCATAGAAGAGGAAGCGCTTCTTCTTCTACTGTAAGCAACCACTCGCCCCCATAGAAGAGGAAGCGCTTCTTCTTCTACTGTAAGCAACCACCCGCCCCCGTAGAAGAAGAAGAAGCGCGCGGATATTACGTTTCATTTCCTTTGTGTGTTTACATCTGTAAAGACCACAAAATGGCTCCTACTAAGCGACAGGTTTCCGGTTCATGAAAAGACGCAATCTCTCCATCCGCACACGGACTACTATTTCACAGCAACTGCCTAAAGACTTTCAAGAAAAGCTGGCTACTTTCCGTGCATATTGTAAAAACAAGATAGCTGAAAAAAAGATCCGGCCAGAGAACATTATCAACATGGACGAGGTTCCACTGACTTTTGATATTCCTGTGAACCGCACTGTGGATACAACGGGAGCACGTACGGTGAATATTCGCACCACAGGGAATGAGAAGTCATCCTTCACTGTGGTTCTAGCTTGCCATGCTAATGGCCAGAAACTTCCACCCATGGTGATATTCAAAAGGAAGACCTTGCCAAAAGAGACCTTTCCAGCCGGCGTCATCATAAAAGCTAACTCGAAGGGATGGATGGATGAAGAAAAGATGAGCGAGTGGTTAAGGTAAGTTTACGCGAAGAGGCCGGGTGGCTTTTTTCACGCAGCTCCGTCCATGTTGATATACGACTCCATGCGCGCCCACATCACGTTGGTTTTTAATATATTATTAAAGTTTGACTGACCTATCTGACTGTTTTTTTGACATTCCCTTTAGCGCAGTTAGATGCGGCTTATAACACGGGGCGGCTTATAGGTGGACAAAGTTTTGAAATATGCCGTTCATTGAAGGCGCGGCTTATAACCCAGGGCGGCTTATGGTGCGGAAAATACGGTAATGCCAGTTATCCTGTCAACCTTTCACAAGACTTCAATTTGTTAATTGAAAGTATAAACAGTATAAACACTTTTTACAGTAAACAAATGGTAAAACAGTACTAAACAATTCCATTAAAAAAAAAATTGGTGTCATTATTAACTTTCTGTCCAAGCTTGTATAATCTACTGCCTTGTTCAATTGTAAAAAAACATTCTGTGCCTAAAATTCACATTTCTATCACAATTATCATACTGTAAACATGGTAAGCTAACTTCATTAAAATTAATAGTCCTGTCAATAGCATGGAATTACAATTCAAATGTAGTTTTTTTTGTAAGCCTTTCAAAAGAATTCAAAATATGAAAAATGAATGAAAATGAATTGAAGCCATCAGACACTTGAAAAGTGGCACATCACATCTCTAATGTAATCATTTGAACTTTTCAACAGAAATAGCACTGCAAAAATATTAAGGACATACTTCTGTATTTTGGTAGTTATGCTGTCAACAATTTAACAAGATTTCTTCAACTTGGACTTGAAAGCATAAATAGTATAAACACTTTTAACAGTATAACAGTACTAAACAATTCCAATAGATAACATTGGTGTCATTACCTTTTTGTGGCTAAAATCCAAATTTATTCTATCAGATTGATCATACTGCAAAAATGATATGGTAACTTTATATAAGTTTACTTCATTAAAATGTAATTCAATAGCATCATAGAATTAAGAAGTAATAGAATAGTATGATAGTTATGTTACTTGTTGTTATCACAAATAAAAAGATATACTGTACACAGAAATTATTTTCGATTTGATTTATTGTTTATGTAATAAAAGATTTACTTAAAATGTTATGTTTTGTGAGTTTTTTTATGCTACGAACTGTACTTACCGGCGATGTAAACCGAAGGAGACATTTCCGTAATGAAACTGCAACACCCTTTTTAGATCCCATCATCACTGCAGCATTATCGGCAGCGTTTGAGTCTATTTCTTCCGCGAGTATTTTGTAAATGTTTTCGCCTGTGGAAGCCGTATTGCATTCCCTCAAAGCAGGGCCGGCCCGTGGCATAGGCCGTATAGGCAAATGCTAAGGGCGCCGTCCATCAGGGGGCGCCACGCCAGTGCCACAAATGTTGGAGAAAAAAAAAGAAAAGAAAAAAAGTTGGTACTATTATTTCTAAATACAAAAAATAGTCCCACGTTAATTAAAATGCAAAGTAAAGCCTATTTAATAGAAATATTATTTGTTACAACATTCCCCCCGCACGGTGCGCCCCCTCCCTTCCCGTATCATGACTCTTTTTGGACGTCACCACATCAAAAAATCAACACAAGATGTCAAAACGGCCAAAACTGTCAGGTGCCCAGGGAAGAAAAAAGAGAAAAGAAGAGGAGGAGAAACGAGAAAAGACAGAGGTAGCAGGTAGGTGAGCCGAAAATGAAATTATTTGTCTGTTACAGAATGTGATAGTAACCCGGCTTTTTAGCATTAATCTAATGTCACATGATTCGGCAATTGCTAATCAATAAATAGCTAGTTCTGTTTTAACGTCGGGTTAATATTGTGGAGGGGGCTAAATTGTTATGGAAAATAATAATGTAACGTTAGGTAATTACAGTACTCCCACCTTACATTCCTCAGGGACATTTGTATTAGATCTTTTAAGCAGGTGTTTTTTTTTTACATTGTTATTGCCTTCTGGTTAGCTATGTTTGCCCTGCAGGTAATAGTCACTTTTCCACCCCTTTATATATTAGGTATAGTTGTAAGTAAAAAAAAAAAAAGGTCAAAGACAAAGCTATTCGGTTTCTTGTGAGTATATACACTTCACTGCCGATGTGGGGGGGCGCCACCTAAAATCTTGCCTAGGGCGCCAGATTGGTTAGGGCCGGGCCTGCCTCAAAGACAGAAGTACTGACAATACTTTTCCAATGTCGTCATCGAAATATCGAACACAAGGTGCAATTCGCGTAGTTTTCACCCTTTTTGGAACGGATAATTATTCCCGGATAGGCTTTTGAATATTCTTCACGGAATGACTGCAGTTTTCTTTTGGGTTTAAGACTCGTTTGCCATTTTTCTCCGGCTGATTCCATGATCGTTCGCTCGTTTGGAAACAATGGGCAACAGGTGCCTCGTGCTTGGCAGCGGTGCTATAAATAGCCTCGCGCATGGCTTTCGGAATGGCTCGATAGGAAGTTACGGGAAGCAGTGTCGATTGTCATTGTTGTTACGCGATTTCGTGAATAAAACTTTAAAAAAAATTATTTTTTTTAATTAATGAAAAAACTTATTTTTTATCACTGCAACCGTAACCCGGAATAGGTTGATGAAAACCGTACTAATTACGGGAAAACCGGAGTAGTTGGCAGGTATGTAGTCCAGGAGGCAGATAACCAGAGGTGGGACCAAGTCATTGTTTTGCAAGTCACAAGTAAGTCTCAAGTCTTTGCCCTCAAGTCCGAGTCAAGTCCCGAGTCAAGACAGGCAAGCCCCGAGTCAAGTCCAAAGTCAACACTGGAAAGTCTCAAGTCAAGTCCTAAGTCCTGCATTTTGAGTTTCGAGTCCTTTCAAGTCCTTTTAACCACAGACTAATATATTAACACAGATTGTGTATGCTTTTCAAATGCTGTATTTATTTATTAAAACAAGTGCATTTTAAATTGCAGGAAAGAAAATTGTGCTGACATTGCACTTTATAATAGCACTATTAACCAGTCATTTTAAACATTAACTCATTCCTTTACAGAACAAACACATTGAAAAATAAAGTGCAAATGTACTTATTTGTACAAAAGTGTTAACATTGAAAAAACATGACATATACGTGAACATAACAAAAAAGTTGTACTTTTTATATGTCAGGGCCCTATGCTGCATTGCATCTGCAAAAGACCAAATTAGCCAAGAGTCTGTCAGTCATTTGTGCACGATGGGGGCGTAGTATGATGCCACCATGGCTGAAAACTCGCTCCACTGGAGCACTGGAGGCAGGCACTGCCAAGACTCTCATGGCCACTCGGAACAGTGAAGGAAGAGTCTTCATGTTCAATGCTCAGAACAAAAGGGGGGAGAGAGTTGTTTTGGGTTGGTGCACTACTTGTAAGTGTATCTTGTGTTTTTTATGTTGATTTAATTAAAAAAAGAAAAAAAAAAATAATTTCTTGTGCGGCCCGATACCAATCGATCCACGGACCAGTGCCGCGGCCCGGTGGTTGGGAACCACCGAGGTAAACAACCAACAGTATGTCAGAAAGCTAGCTAAAACGGTACACATATTCATAATATAGTATACATTTTAACTGACCTTTATTTGACTATTTTTGTCTTTTTTTAGGTGGCTAAAATACGCGGTGCTGCTGACCGCCGTCTAACGTTACGTGTGATATATTGACTAACGTAACCCTGCTTAAAAAAAATCACTGAACAAAAAGTATGAATAAGGTAGTGAACTGCAACAGATTCCCGTGTTTGCAATAACGTTATAACGTTAGCAGTGAGTTTACAGCCTCACTGATTTAACTACACAGCAAATAAAAGTCACGTTACTTAGCCAATAAACGTTATCTTACATTCAAAACTTACCCTTCTTTGTGCAACTTCAAATGCCGGACTAAGTTGGAAGTTGTTGCCTCTCCATCAGTCATTTTGGAACCGCATGTGTTGCATACTGCAAACCGTTTTGTGTTGACCACCTCGTAATTTTTATACCCAAACAAAATTATTTTAGGTATCATTTTTTGTTCACTGGCGTGTGGTTTGGACATGTCTTCTTCGTTGGTTGTCCTGCAATTTGATTGGATGAATGCTGTGTGATGAAAACAAAGTAGATCTAATTTGATTGGCTGTTGTACTGAGACCACACCAGCTGACACACGCAACGCTGATAGACAAGTACACAATGAAAAATACGGAGCGCTCCCGAATAACTTTTTCATCTTTGGGTTTTGGGGAAAGTAGCAAGTCATGTCAAGTCATGTCAATTCAAAAGGCTCAAGTCCAAGTGAAGTCACAAGTCATTGATGTTAAAGTCTAAGTCGAGTTGCAAGTCTTTTTACATTTTGTCAAGTCGAGTCTAAAGTCATCAAATTCATGACTCGAGTCTGACTCGAGTCCAAGTCATGTGACTCGAGTCCACACCTCTGCTGATAACCGATATTTGCAGTACAAGTTATTTAAAAATGAATATTATGTATCAGTAAACATCCGGACAACACTTTAAGTTGGTGTTTTTAAAGGTTTTTTTTTAGGAAACATTGGACCAGTCGTGAGTAGAGATGTCCGATAATGGCTTTTTTTGCAGATATTTCGATATTGTCCAACTCCTAATTACCGATTCCGATATCAACCGATATATACAGTGGTGGAATGAACACATTATTATGCCTAATTTTGTTGTGATGCCCCGCTGGATGCATTAAACAATTTAACAAGGTTTTCCAAAATAAATCAACTCAAGTTATGGAAAAAAAAAATGCCAACATGGCACTGCCATATTTATTATTGAAGTCACAAAGTGCATTAATTTTTTTTTAACATGCCTCAAAATAGCAGCTTGGAATTTGGGACATGCTCTCCCTGAGAGAGCATGAGGAGGTTGAGGTGGGCGGTGTACCGTATTTTCCGCACCATAAGGCGCCCTGGGTTATAAGCCGCGCCTTCAATGAACGGCATATTTCAAAACTTTGTCCACCTATAAGCCGCCCCGTGTTATAAGCCGCATCTAACTGCGCTAAAGGAATGTCAAAAAAACAGTCAGATAGGTCAGTCAAACTTTAATAATATATTAAAAACCAGCGTGATGTGGGCGCGCATGGAGTCGTATATCAACATGGACGGAGCTGCGTGAAAAAAGCCACCCGGCCTCTTCGCGTAAACTTACCTTAACCACTCGCTCATCTTTTCTTCATCCATCCATCCCTTCGAGTTAGCTTTTATGATGACGCCGGCTGGAAAGGTCTCTTTTGGCAAGGTCTTCCTTTTGAATATCACCATGGGTGGAAGTTTCTGGCCATTAGCATGGCAAGCTAGAACCACAGTGAAGGATGACTTCTCATTCCCTGTGGTGCGAATATTCACCGTACGTACGTGCTCCCGTTGTATCCACAGTGCGGTTCACAGGAATATCAAAAGTCAGTGGAACCTCGTCCATGTTGATAATGTTCTCTGGCCGGATCTTTTTTTCAGCTATCTTGTTTTTACAATATGCACGGAAAGTAGCCAGCTTTTCTTGAAAGTCTTTAGGCAGTTGCTGTGAAATAGTAATCCGTGTGCGGATGGAGAGATTGCGTCTTTTCATGAACCGGAAACCTGTCGCTTAGTAGGAGCCATTTTGTGGTCTTTACAGATGTAAACACACAAAGGAAATGAAACGTAATATCCGCGCGCTTCTTCTTCTTCTACGCGGGCGGGTGGTTGCTTACAGTAGAAGAAGAAGCGCTTCCTGTTCTATGGGGGCGGGTGCTTACCTTGGCGGTTACTTGCGTAGAAGAAGAAGCACTTCCTCTTCTACGGGGAAAAAAGATGGCGGCTGTTTACCGTAGTTGCGAGACCGAAACTTTATGAAAATGAATCTTAATATTAATCCATATATAAAGCGCACCGGGTTATAAGCCGCACTGTCAGCTTTTGAGAAAATTTGTGGTTTTTAGGTGCGGCTAATAGTGCGGAAAATACGGTATATTGTAGCGTCCAGGAAGAGTTAGTGCTGCAAGGGTTTCTGGGTATTTGTTCTGTTGTGTTTATGTTGGGATGTTCTCCTGAAATGTTCTTGTTTGGTGTGGGTTCACAGTGTGGCACATATTTGTAACAGTGTTAAACTTGTTTATACGGCCACCCTCAGTGTGACCTGTATGGCTGTTGACCAAGTATGCCTTGCATTCACTTATGTGTGTGTGAAAAGCCGTAGATATTATGTGTGAAGGCAGTGCCTTTAAGGTTTATTGGCGCTCTGTACTTCTCCCTACGTCCGTGTACACAGCGGCCTTTTTAAAAAGCCATACATTTTACTTTTTGAAACAGATACCGATAATTTCCGATATAACATTTTAAAGCATTTATCGGCCGATAATATCGGCAGTTATCGGACATCTCTAGTAAATAGTTTGCTGTGTTTTGTGTGCACGTTTTTAAATGAAAATGTATCTCCTTTGAACAATATCCAGTGTTGTTGTATTTCAATGAACTAGAATCCAGTGTGCTGTGGGGTTCTATTGTAGTGAATCACACCTGAGACATCACACATTAATCACATCTGTATTAGACATGAGCAAGTAGACGATGCGATAAAGACGTACCTTTTTTAAAAATGTGTACATCCCTAACGTAGACTATTATGAATCGAGCGACAAATGTCCAAATATCAATTATTAGAGTATGTTGAAAAAAAGGTAATACAGGTGGTTCTATTGTGTGGAGCAAAACCCATGAGAGGAGAAGCCCTGCTCACCGCGAAGCGAGCTTGACCGTAAAGACGTGAAACAACAAAAGAATAAAATGTCTACCAAAGCTTGACTTTTTTGCCTTCATTTTAAGAAATGTAAAACATACTTTTAATTCCCTTTACCCGCTCTTATTTTGAAATGGAGCGGATCAAACGTGTCCGAGCCTCTATCTTCCATGCAATCAACTCTTATCTCACAACACTATTTATTAGGCCAAAGGTCCTAAAGTGCCACGAGAATAGAAAGTACACGTCATCATGGAACTGAACAGAACATACTCTCAACAACAAAGCTTCAACTGTACTAATAATTATACTATAAAATAATCATATTAAGACACTAATTGAATTTCAACAATACAGCAACAACATAATCATTATTTATTACTCCTAGTCAGCTTCCTACCCCAGTAGTTACTTATTTATTCGGTAACACTTTAGTATGGGGAAGATATTCTAAGTAACACAGACTTCATAATATCGCCAGGCCGATATTGAGTCCATATATGAGTCCAGTCCATAGTGGATCTAACATAATAGTGTGATAGTCCAGTCCATAGTGGATCTAACATAATAGTGTGATAGTCCAGTCCATAGTGGATCGAACATAATAGTGTGAGAGTCCAGTCCATAGTGGATCTAACATAATAGTGTGAGAGTCTAGTCCATAGTGGATCTGACATAATAGTGAGAGTCCAGTCCATAGTGGATCTAACATAATAGTGAGAGTCCAGTCCATAGTGGATCTAACATAATAGTGTGAGAGTCCAGTCCATAGTGGATCTAACATAATAGTGTGAGAGTCCAGTCCATAGTGGATCTGACATAATAGTGAGAGTCCAGTCCATAGTGGATCTAACATAATAGTGTGAGTTCAGTCCATAGTGGATCTGACATAATAGTGAGAGTGCAGTCCATACTGGATCTAACATAATAGTGAGAGTCCAGTCCATAGTGGATCTGACATAATAGTGAGAGTCCAGTCCATAGTGGATCTAACATAATAGTGAGAGTCCAGTCCATAGTGGATCTAGCATAATAGTGTGAGAGTCCAGTCCATAGTGGATCTAACATAATAGTGTGAGAGTCTAGTCCATAGTGGATTTAACATAATAGTGTGAGAGTCCAGTCTATAGTGGATCTAACATAATAGTGTGAGTGTCCAGTCCATAGTGGATCTAACATAATAGTGAGAGTCCAGTCCATAGTGGATCTAACATAATATTGTGAGAGTCCAGTCCATAGTGGATCTAACATAATAGTGTGAGAGTCCAGTCCATAGTGGATCTAACATAATAGTGTGAGTCCAGTCCATAGTGGATCTAACATAATAGTGTGAGAGTCCAGTCCATAGTGGATCTAACATAATAGTGTGAGAGTCTAGTCCATAGTGGATCTGACATAATAGTGAGAGTGCAGTCCATAGTGGGGCCAGCAGGAGACCATCCCGAGCGTAGACGGGTCAGCAGCGCAGATATGTCCCCAACCGATGCACAGGTGAGCGGTCCACCCCGGGTCCGGACTCTGGACATATGTCACTTTCTAGTAATCAA
>NC_084565.2:39870000-39922500 GCF_033978685.3 Nerophis lumbriciformis
CCTGACGGGAGTGTTATGTCAACTAAAGCCCACACTTAAAGTTTCCACGTGCAAGATTGAATCCATTTAAAAAGGTTATTTAATAAGAAGCCAAAAGTGCAAAAACAATAATGTTCGTGTACGAGGAGTTGTGAATGAATGACATATGAAATCTGTGCTGCAGTCTGCAGGTGTACCTAATGTTGTGGCCCAGCAGTGACTGCAGCACGGATTTCGTATTTCATTCATTCACAACTCCTCCAACACGAACATTATTGTTTTTGCACATTTTTTTTTTTTTTTTTTCCCCCCACACACACACCTCCCAGTCAACTACTAGTAACATCACTATGAGCCCGTTGACCTTCTAGAAATATAAAAGGCAGTTCAGCTCACTCACAGTCCTGGCTTGAGGTGAAGGCTAATTAGCTTTTAGCGTAACGTTAGCTCATTTTGCGGTGTGTGTGTGTGTTACGGACAGCAAAGCCCTGTCTGTCTGTTATTTCACTTTACCTTTTTCTGTGTTGATTGAGCTGTGTTGAAGCAGCAAAAAAGGACATTATGTTAAATGAAGAATTTCTGTCTGATAGTTGATATAATAATGTAAGTGCATCATTAAGCCTACATGAACTCCATGGTGTTCAGGGATGAATAGTCTCTCCTATTGCTATTGTACCATTTTTTTCAGCTATAGTTACATTAATCATTAGTAATGTGGCAGCCTAGTTTTGAATGGCAGGGTCCCTGCTATCACATGTTGATAACAATATAACATTTACATAATAAAAATCAACTACAGGCTTCCCAAATGCTGTAATAAATTCAGCATGATGAGTTGACTTGAAACTGTTTGTTGCACTTTTTATATGTAGAAGAAAAGTTTTGTTATTGTATTTAATCTGAGCAACAACTTGAGGCAGTTTAATGTTGATTAACGTGGGCAGAATTATTATAGTGTTCCCAATGTTAAAAGGATAAAGCCATTGTTTACAAATTTGGTAAACAAATAACCAAAAAAATTATATTTTGTTTTCTTACTGTACCGAAAATGAACCGAATCGTGACCTCTAAACCGAGGTACGTACCGAAGCGACATTTTTGTGTATCGTTACAACCCTACGGACATCCCTAATTTGAATAGGTTGAGAATTGTGGGAATTGTGCTACTTGGAAAAATGTCTCATTCATATCAATGGGAATTTCCTGGAATTTTGGGAAAACGGGATTTAAAAAAAAAATGATTAAGAGCATGAATGTTCTGAATGAGCTCTGAATTGGTTGGTGTTAGAATTGTTTAAATCGGACAATAAATATTGACGTAGTAAATGGTATTAGGGAATTTTGGGAAAATCAGGAATTTTTTTAAACTTGGAAAAAGGGTAGTTTTAATTTCCAGAATGTGTTGAAGGTGGAATGGTTTGAATGGGTTGAAGAATGTGGGAATTGTGGAAGTTTGAAAAATGGCCAATTGGGAAAATGCAAAAAAAAAAAAGGAATTATGGGAAATCCGGGATTTTTTTTTTAGAATTGTTGAAGTATAGCACACAATTCCTGAACAGGCTGAAAGTTTTGAAGTTGGAGCAGTTTGAATCAGATGAAAAATGTGGAAGTTGTGGAACTTTGAAGAACGTCCCATTGATTTAAATGGGAATTTCAGAAAAAATTGGGAATTTCTGGAAAAGCGGGATTTTTTTTGAAAATGGTAAAAAATCTGAATGAGTTGAAATGGTTGGTGTTGACATTTTTCAAATCGGTGGAGAAATGTTGAAGTAGTAACATGTTGAAACAAGAAATGGTATTATGGAATTCCTGGAATTTCGGGAAAACCGGGAATTTTTCCAGTTAAAAAAACGACTTATTTTTTGTCCTGATTAAGAGGAATGTTTTGACGATGGAACGGCTGAAATGTATTGAAAAATGTGGAAGGAGTAGTCGCCAGAAAAAAGGGTGGAAATAGGGCTTTGGAAAAGCAGGAATTCTAGTAAATCCTGGAATTTTTTTGAACTTGGAAAAAAGAGTCGTTTTTTTTCCCAGAATGGTGGAATGGTTTGAATGGGTTGAAGAATGTGGGAATTGTGGAAATTTTGAAAAATGGCCAATTGAGAAAATGCAAAAAAAAAAAAGGAATTATGGGAAATCCGGGAATTATTTGTAGAATTGTTGAAGTAGAACACACAATTCCTGAACAGGCTGAAAGTTTTGACGTTGGAACAGTTTGAATCAGATGAGAAATGTGGAACTTTGAAGAATGTCCCATTGATTTCAATGAACATTTTAGAAAAAATTTAGAATTTCGGGAAAAGCGGGAAATTTTTGAAAATAGTAAAAAACTTGAATGGTCTGAATGAGTTGGTGTTGTAAATTTTAAAATCGGTGGAGAAATGCTGAACTCGTAACATGTTAAAATGAGAAATGGTATTAGGGAATTTCGGGAAAACCGGGAATTTTTCCAGTTCAAAAAACAACCTTGTTTTTTGTCCTGATTAAGAGGAATGTTTTGACGGTGGAACGGTTGAAATGCGTTGAAAAATGTGGAAGGAGTAGTCGCCAGAAAAAAGGGTGGAAACAGGGCTTTGTAAAACCAGGAATTCTGGAAAATCCTGGAATTATTTTGAACTTGGAAAAAGAGACGTTTTTATTTCCAGAATAGTGGAATGTATTGAAGGTGGAATGGTTTGAATGGGTTGAAGAATGTGGGAATTGTGGAAATTTTGAAAAATGGCCAATTGAGAAAATGCAAAAAAAAAAAAAAGGAATTATGGGAAATCCGGGAATTATTTTTAGAATTGTTGAAGTAGAACACACAATTCCTGAACAGGCCGAAAGTTTTGACGTTGGAACAGTTTGAATCAGATGAGAAATGTGGAACTTTGAAGAATGTCCCATTGATTTCAATGAACATTTTAGAAAAAATTGAGAATTTCGGGAAAAGCGGGAATTTTTTGAAAATAGTAAAAAACTTGAATGGTCTGAATGAGTTGAAATGGTTGGTGTTGAAATTTTTAAAATCGGTGGAGAAATGCTGAAGTAGTAACATGTTAAAATGAGAAATGGTATTAGGGAATTTCGGGAAAACCGGGAATTTTTCCAGTTCAAAAAACAGCCTTGTTTTTTGTCCTGATTAAGAGGAATGTTTTGACGGTGAAACGGTGTAGTCGCCAGAAAAAAGGGTGGAAACAGGGCTTTGTAAAACCAGGAATTCTGGAAAATCCTGGAATTTTTTGGAACTTGGAAAAAGACACATTTCTATTTCCAGAATGGGGGAATGTGTTGAAGGTGGAATGCTTTGAATCCGTTGAAAAATGTGGAAATGGTGGAAGTTTGAAAAATGGCCAATTCATTTTGAATGGGGAATAATGTCCCGAAAATCCTGGAATTTTTTTTTTACTTTGAAAAAGAGTCCTTTCTATTTCCAGAATGGTGGAATGTGTTGAAGGTGGAATGGTTTGAATCGGTTGAAAAATGTGGAAATGGCCGAAGTTTGAAAAATGGCCAATTCATTTTGAATGGGGAAAAATGTCCCGGGAATCCTGGAAAATCCTGGAATTTTTATTTTATTTTGAAAAAGAGTCCTTTCTATTTCCAGAATTGTGGAATGTGGTGAAGGTGGAATGGTTTGAATCGGTTGAAAAATGTGGAAATGGCGGAAGTTTGAAAAATGGCCAATTCATTTTGAATGGGGAAAAATGTCCCGGAAAACCTGGAATCCTGGAAAATCCTGGAATTTTTTTTTTACTTTGAAAAAGAGTCCTTTCTATTTCCAGAATTGTGGAATGTGTTGAAGGTGGAATGGTTTGAATCGGTTGAAAAATGTGGAAATGGCGGAAGTTTGAAAAAATGGCCAATTCATTTTGAATGGGGAAAAATGTCCCGGAAAACCTGGAATCCTGGAAAATCCTGGAATTTTTTTTTTACTTTGAAAAAGAGTCCTTTCTATTTCTAGAATTGTGGAATATGTTGAAGGTGGAATGGTTTGAATCGGTTGAAAAATGTGGAAATGGTGGAAGTTTGAAAAATGGCCAATTCATTTTGAATGGGGGAAAATGTCCCGGAAAACCAGGAATCCTGGAAAATCCTGGAATTTTTATTTTATTTTGAAAAAGTGTCTTTTCTATTTCCAGAATTGTGGAATGTGTTGAAGGTGGAATGCTTTTGAATCGGTTGAAAAATGTGGAAATGGTGGAAGTTTGAAAAAATGGCCAATTCATTTTGAATGGGGAAAAATGTCCCCTAAAACCTGGAATTCTGGAAAATGTAGGGATTTTTGGAATTTGTCAAGGGAAAGCCCGCGATTCCTGAATAGTCTGAACAGTTTGAAGCTGGAACGTTTTGAATCGAATTTGAATTTTTTTTATTACTCTTAGTCAGATTCCTACCCAAGTTGTTACTTATTTATTCTTTTATATTTCACTGTCTAGTAATCATCAATTCAAACTGATTTTTTTTTTGCATAATTGTATTTTTCACATTGATTGCTCGCCCCTTTTTTGACCGCTTTTCTTGGTCGCTGCACGATGCAACGTAAAATAGCAAACTTCCTGACCTGTGTTTTCTTGCACATTCCGTTCTCGCTAACTAGAAGCGTCCCATTGTGGACGAGCACGACGTATCCCGCGTGACATCTGCGTTCTCTCAAGGGGTTCCGACTGCAGGATCCTAACCCGTGTTGTCTTTGCAGCGACTTGTGCGCTGATTTGTGCTCATTTGCTGCCTTTCGCCGTGTGTTGACCTTTTATGGTGCGATCACAAGTGGCCGCCGACCAGCCAGCCGCTGTTGGAAGGGACTCCAGTCGTCATTCTTTCAGACGAAAAAAAAAAGATTTACTGAGAATGTTTCAGCAATGAAGGCATCCTGTTAGACTTTTCTGAGGTTTCCTATTTCCCTTCTCGCGAGCGGTCGTCTGATGAAAAGGCAACGACAAAAAAAGTATTGATGCGTACTTTTATGATATCCTGTCAATAGAAGTATTCACTTTAAAGTGTGAATAGTTTGTTTCCCATAGAAAATAATGAAAGTCTGCTCCAAGGTCTGAGTGGGAACTGCTACAAAAGTACAACTTTTATTTTGTTAGGATTAAAACCGTATCACGATAGTAGCGATAAATATCAATATTTTATCTATGGAAAATGAGGACCAATACATTTTTATTTCAACTGTAACCTTCTCATTATAATCCCTCAGCTAATTGGATATAGAGATATCACATCCTGACAAGCATGCTAGAGAAAAAGGTGTTGTTGTGCCCTAAAAAGTGTTAATACTGTAAGTGTTGTACAAACCCCGTTTCCATATGAGTTGGGAAATTGTGTTAGATGTACCGTATTTTCCGCACCATAAGGCGCCCTGGGATAAAAGCCGCGCCTTCAATGAACGGCATATTTCAAAACTTTGTCCACCAATAAGCCGCCCGGTGTTGTAAGCCGCATCTAACTGCGCTAAAGGAATGTCAAAAAAAACAGTCAGATAGGTCAGTCAAACTTTAATAATATATTAAAAACCAGCGTTCTAACAACTCTGTTCACTCCCAAAATGTACGCAAATGTGCAATCACAAACATACGTATATCAACATGGACAGAGCTGCGTGAAAAAAGCCACCCGGCCTCTTCGCGTAAACTTAAACTTACCTTAACCACTCGCTCATCTTTTCTTCATCCATCCCTTCGAGTTAGCTTTTTATGATGACGCCGGCTGGAAAGGTCTCTTTTGGCAAGGTCTTCCTTTTGAATATCACCATGGGTGGAAGTTTCTGGCCATTAGCATGGCAAGCTAGAACCACAGTGAAGGATGACTTCTCATTCCCTGTGGTGCGAATATTCACCGTACGTGCTCCCGTTGTATCCACAGTGCGGTTCACAGGAATATCAGTTGCTGTGAAATAGTAATCCGTGTGCGGATGGAGAGATTGCGTCTTTTCATGAACCGGATCCCTGACGCTTAGTAGGAGCCATTTTGTGGTCTTTACAGATGTAAACACACAAAGGAAATGAAACGTACGGTATATCCGCGCACTTTTTCTTCCTCTACGCGGGCGGGTGGTTGCTTACAGTAGAAGAAGAAGCGCTTCCTGTTCTATGGGGGCGGGTGCTTACCTTGGCGGTTGCTTGCGTAGAAGAAGAAGGGCTTCCTGTTCTACCGGGAAAAAAGATGGCGGCTGTTTACCGAAGTTGCGAGATCGAAACTTTATGAAAATGAATCGTAATATTAATCCATATATAAAGCGCACCGGGTTAAAAGCCGCACTGTCAGCTTTTGAGTAAATTTGTGGTTTTTAGGTGCGGCTAATAGTGCGGAAAATACGGTTAATATAAACGGAATACAATGATTTGCAAATCCTTTTCAACCCATATTCAGTTGAATATGCTACAAAGACAACATATTTGATGTTCAAACTCATAAACTTTATTTTTTTTTTGCAAATAATCATTAACTTAGAATTTCATGGCTGCAACACGTGCCAAAGTAGTTGGGAAAGGGCATGTTCACCACTGTGTTACATAGCCTTTCCTTTTAACAACACTCAGTAAAGGTTTGGGAACTGAGGAGACACATTTTTGAAGCTTCTCAGGTGGAATTCTTTCCCATTCTTGCTTGATGTACAGCTTAAGTTGTTCAACTTCTCTGTTGTGCTATTTTAGGCTTCATAATGCGCCACACATTTTCAATGGGAGAGAGGTCTGGACTACAGGCAGGCCAGTCTAGTACCCGCACTCTTTTACTATGAAGCCACGTTGATGTAACACGTGGCTTGGCATTGTCTTGCTGAAATAAGCAGGGGCGTCCTTGGTAACGTTGCTTGGATGGCAACATATGTTGCTCCAAAACCTGTATGTACCTTTCAGCATTAATGGCGCCTTCACAGATGTGTACGTTACCCATGTCTTGGGCACTAATACACCCCCATACCATCACAGATGCTGGCTTTTACACTTTGCGCCTATAACAATCCGGATGGTTCCTTTCCTCTTTGGTCCGGAGGACACGACGTCCACAGATTCCAAAAACAATTTGAAATGTGGACTCGTCAGACCACAGAACACTTTTCCACTTTGTATCAGTCCATCTTAGATGAGCTCAGGCCCAGCGAAGCCGACGGCGTTTCTGGGTGTTGTTGATAAACGGCTTTCGCCTTGCATAGGAGAGTTTTAACTTGCACTATACAGATGTAGCGACCAACTGTAGTTACCACAGTGGGTTTCTGAAGTGTTCCTGAGCCCATGTGGTGATATCCTTTACACACTGATGTCGCTTGTTGATGCAGTACAGCCTGAGGGATGGAAGGTCACGGGCTTAGCTGCTTACGTGCAGTGATTTCTCCAGATTCTCTTGAACCCTTTGATGATATTACGGAGCGTAGATGGTGAAATCCCTAAATTCCTTGCAATAGCTGGTTGAGAAAGGTTTTTCTTAAACTGTTCAACAATTTGCTCACGCATTTGTTGACAAAGTGGTGACCCTCGCCCCATCCTTGTTTGTGAATGACTGAGCATTTCATGGAATCTACTTTTATACCCAATCATGGCACCCACCGGTTCCCAATTTGCCTGTTCACCTGTGGGATGTTCCAAATAAGTGTTTGATCTCAACTTTATCAGTATTTATTGCCACCTTTCCCAACTTCTTTGTCACGTGTTGCTGGCATCAAATTCTAAAGTTAATGATTATTTGCAAAAAAAAAAAAGTTTATCAGTTTGAACATCAAATATGTTGTCTTTGTAGCATATTCAACTGAATATGGGTTGAAAATGATTTGCAAATCATTGTATTCCGTTTATATTTACATCTAACACAATTTCCCAACTCATATGGAAACGGGGTTTGTACTTATTAGGCACCAGTTATTTGAGTTCAGCGTGCATCCTAGTAGAAATCGCCATGTAAAATCGTTAATGCTGAGCATGTCAATAGCAAAGACAATGTATATTAACATCAAGCTAACACATTTTTGGAATGTTGGAGCGTTCTTTATTTTGTCAAATTCTGTCTCGCAACATTACCTAGAGGTGGTTTGGTTGACCCGGTGCTGGTGTTCTGTCGGAAAAAGCTACCAGTTGCATAATTTGATAGCGCCGCCTCTCAAGTCAAGGAAATGCCGACACAAACAAGGAAAACACTCAAAACAATGTCAACAAAATTGTAAAAACTCTTGACAATAACTTCTAAAAATAAGGAATATGTAAGAAATGCTTACAGAAGTGTAAAAAAAATTGTGCAAAGTGTGAAAATGTAAACATAGAGAAACCTGATAACTATTTTCTACAGGTTTAGTGCCAGGATGGTACAGCTGTGCTCTAAAGGGTGAGCGCAGCTAAGGTGGCGTGGTGTTACAATGTAAACAAAATAGTAAAATCACATTGAACACTTAACTATAAGTCCTTAAAATGAAGGTGCAACAATAAGGAATATGTAAGAAATGCTTAATAAAGTGTAAGAAAATAGTGCAAAATGTAAACATAGAGAAACCTAAGAACTATTTTCTGCAGGTTTAGTGGCAGGAAGTTACAGCTGTGCTCTAAAGGGTGAGCGCGGCTAAGGTGGCGTGGTGTTACAATGTAAACAAAATAGTAAAATCACATTGAACATTCAACAATAAGTCCTTAAAATGAAGGTGATAAAATAAGGAATATGTAAGAAAGTGTAAGAAAATAGTGCAAAATGTAAACATAGAGAAACCTGAGAAGAACTATTTTCTGCAGGTTTCGTGGCAGGATGTTACAGCTGTGCTCTAAAGGGTGAGTGCGGCTAAGGTGGCGTGGTGTTACAATGAAAACAAAATAGTAAAATCACATTGAACAATTAACAATAAGTCCTTAAAATGAATGTGATAAAATAAGGAATATGTCAGAAAGTGTAAGAAAATAGTGCAAAATGTAAACATAGAGAAACCTGAGAACTATTTTCTGCAGGTTTAGTGGCATGAAGTTACAGCTGTGCTCTAAAGGGTGAGCGCGGCTAAGGTGGCGTGGTGTTACAATGTAAACAAAATAGTAAAATCACATTGAACATTTAACAATAAGTCCTTAAAATGAAGGTGATAAAATAAGGAATATGTAAGAAAGTGTAAGAAAATAGTGCAAAAATGTAAACATAGAGAAACCTGAGAAGAACTATTTTCTGCAGGTTTAGTGGCAGGATGTTACAGCTGTGCTCTAAAGGGTGAGCGCGGCTAAGGTGGCATGGTGTTACAATGTAAACAAAATAGTAAAATCACATTGAACACTTAACAATAAGTCCCAAAAGGGACAAGTGGTATAAAATGGGTGGATGGATGTAAGAAATGCTTAATAAAGTGTAAGAAAATAGTGCAAAATGTAAACATAGAGAAACCTGAGAATAACTATTTTCTGCAGGTTTAGTGGCAGGATGTTACAAGCTGTGCTCTAAAGGGTGAGCACGGCTAAGGTGGCGTGGTGTTACAATGAAAACAAAATAGTAAAATCACATTGAACAATTAACAATAAGTCCTTAAAATGAAGGTAATAAAATAAGGAATATGTAAGAAAGTGTAAGAAAATAGTGCAAAATGTAAACAGAGAGAAACCTGAGAAGAACTATTTTCTGCAGGTTTAGTGGCAGGATGTTACAAGCTGTGCTCTAAAGGGTGAGCACGGCTAAAGTGGCACATTGTGGACGAGCACGACGTATCCCGCGTGACATCTGCGTTCTCTCAAGGGTTCCGACTGCAGGATCCTAACCCGTTAAAATCACATTGAACGGTTGACAATTCCATGGGGTGACACTTCAAGTTCATATGTGAGTAAAGGCAGGTGGCCAAATACTTTTGGCAACATAGTGTAGCATCTACAAAAGATACAAAGAATTGCTATAGCGACATCCAGTGGACACATTTAGAACAGCAGTTTCTTTCATTTCATTTTTATACTTGGCAAACTGTATAAAACCTGTTTGACAGCCCTGAGCTACTAGCAGTTAACTTGTGTTTATGTTTGAGCAGAGACAAGATGAGTTCCAATCGTCACAAAGTTTTACTGTACGGGTCACGGGTCAGAGGGGAACCGCTCTGTGATGTCAACGTGCGCTGGAACACTTTCCGCTGAGCGAACGGGGGGGAAAAGAGCCTGACTGTACTTGTTAAAAAGGAGGACTTTTAACGCCATGTGAATTTTGAATCAGTCCCTGCACCGCCCCCCCCCCCCCCCCGAGAGCGCTGCTATCAAACCGCATACATCCGCGTCGCTCAGAACCGTTTTAGACTGGGGACACATTAAACCCGGCGCTCCTTTAAAACAGCAAAGGGGATAAAAAGGACACGTTTGACAGTGTTGATGATGTTCAAGTTAAAAAGAGGCGCTGCCTTTGAGCCGCAGACCCTCCTGGTGGGTTCAGTCAACTTATTCTGGAATATTTTAATGCACGACTGCGTCTGAGAAGCAAAACGTAACGTCAGAACATTTACAGCAAGTTGGAGCGTCTGCACTTTCTTGCTATTCCGACATTGAATGACAAGTGTTTTACTTGCAATTAGAGAGATTATCACCGCCGATATTTTGGCAAGTTTGACGTACAGTCATACTTGCCAACCCTCCCGAATTTTCCGGGAGACTCCCGAAATTCAGCGCCTCTCCCGAAAACCTCCCGGGACAAATATTCTCCCGAAAATCTCCCAATTTTCAGCCGGAGCTAGAAGCCACGCCCCCTCCAGCTCCAATGCGGACCTGAGTGAGGACAGCCTTTTTTCATGACGGGAGGACAACAGGGTGACAAGAACTAAATCATCCAGACTAGAGATAAATTGTATTATTATGATCTTAGGGCAGCACGGTGGTAGAGGGGTTAGTGCGTCTGCCTCACAATACGAAGGTCCTGAGCAGTGGAAAAAGAGACGTTTTTATTTCCAGAATAGTGGAATGTGTTGAAGGTAGAATGGTTTGAATCGGTTGAAAAATGTGGAAATTGTGGAAATTAGAAAAATGGCCAATTCATTTTAAATGGGGAAAAATGTCCCGGAAAACCAGGAATTCTGGAAAATCCTGGAATTTTTTTGAACTTGGAAAAAGATAAGTTTCTATTTTCCAGAATGGTGGAATGTGTTGAAGGTGGAATGGTTTGAATCGGTTGAAAAATGTGGAAATTGTGGAAATTAGAAAAATGGCCAATTCATTTTAAATGGGGAAAAATGTCCCGGAAAACCAGGAATTCTGGAAAATCCTGGAATTTTTTTGAACTTGGAAAAAGATAAGTTTCTATTTTCCAGAATGGTGGAATGTGTTGAAGGTAGAATGGTTTGAATCGGTTGAAAAATGTGGAAATTGTGGAAATGAGAAAAATGGCCAATTCATTTTAAATGGGGAAAAATGTCCCGGAAAACCAGGAATTCTGGAAAATCCTGGAATTTTTTTGAACTTGGAAAAAGATAAGTTTCTATTTTCCAGAATGGTGGAATGTGTTGAAGGTGGAATGGTTTGAATCGGTTGAAAAATGTGGAAATGGCGGAAGTTTGAAAAATGGCCAATTCATTTTGAATGGGGAAAAATGTCCCGGAAAACCTGGAATCCTGGAAAATGTGGGAATTTTTGGAATTTGTCACGGGAAAGCCCGCGATTCCTGAATAGTCTGAACAGTTTGAATCTGGAACGCTTTGACTCGGGTTGAAAAATGTGGAAAGGTAGAATGCACCAAAATCTGGAGAAGAATAATAATAATTAGATGCATTTTGGTGTAGAAAACCATTATTGTGTGAATGTTTTGGAGCATTCACAGTAAAAAAACTTGAATGGTCTGAATGAGTTGAAATGGTTGGTGTTGAAATTTTTAAAATTGGTGGAGAAAGGCTGAAGTCGTAACATGTTAAAATGAGAAATGGTATTACGGAATTTCGGGAAAACCGGGAATTTTTCCAGTTCAAAAAACAACCCTGTTTTTTGTCCTGATTAAGAGGAATTTTTTGACGGTGGAACGGTTGAAATGCGTTGAAAATTGTGGAAGGAGTAGCCGCTAGAAAAAAGGGTGGAAACAGGGCTTTGTAAAACCAGGAATTCTGGAAAATCCTGGAATTATTTTGAACTTGGAAAAAGAGACGTTTTTATTTCCAGAATAGTGGAATGTGTTGAAGGTAGAATGGTTTGAATCGGTTGAAAAATGTGGAAATTGTGGAAATTAGATCCCGGGCTCGGGATCTTTCTGGGTGGAGTTTGCATGTTCTCCCCGTGACTGCGTGGGTTCCCTCCAGGTACTCCGGCTTCCTCCCACCTCCAAAGACATGCACCTGGGGATAGGTTGATTGGCAACACTAAATGGTCCCTAGTGTGTGAATGTGAGTGTGAATGTTTTCTGTCTATCTGTGTTGGCCCTGTGATGAGGTAGCGACTTGTCCAGGGTGTACCCCGCCTTCCGCCCGATTGTAGCTGAGATAGGCTCCAGCGACCCCGAAGGGATTAAGCGGTAGCAAATGGATGGATGGATGTTTATCTTACCTAAAAATAAATATATTTATTCATTAAAAAAAAACAACTAAATACATGTTTACTATATTTTGCTAAAAACATCAAAATTAATTGTATTTTTATTTGTATTCTTTCCTGACTCCTTATTACATCCAGCCATAGAATTATACATTAAAATAAACATATTTGAAACAATTGATTTTAAATTATCAAAATAATTCATTTAAAATGACCATATTTAATTATTAAAATAATTGCTTGTTTATCAACAACTTTAGCATTTTATTCATTACATTTTGAAACTCTCAGAAGCCAAGTTATGTTATATTCCTTAATATTTATTTATGCAAGTTTGAAGTATCAATTATCTAAACACAGTTTTGTTTGCATATTTTCAGGATGTAGATGTGTATGTATATATATATATATATATATATATATATATATATATATATATATATATATATATATATATATATATATATATATATATATATATATATATATATATATATATATATATATATATATACCGGTGTGTGTATATATATATATATATATATATATATATATATATATGAAATACTTGACTTGGTGAATTCTAGCTGTCAATATACTCCTCCCCTCTTAACCACGCCCCCAACCACGCCCCGCCCCACCCCGACCACGCCCCCACCTCCCGAAATCGGAGGTCTCAAGGTTGGCAAGTATGCGTACAGTACAGGCCAAAAGATTCTTTTAATCTTTATTTTCATGACTATTTACATTGTAGATTGTCACATCACAACTATGTGGAGTTATGTACTTAACAAAAAAAGGTGAAATAACTGAAAACATGTTATATTACGTGAAAATAAATGTATGTATGAATGGTTGGACACATAGACATGTTCTAAGGGTACGCAGCATGGAGCGCGGGGCCGCCATCTTGGAGTGGTGATCCGCTACACTCAGTGCAATGCATTTGGCAGGAGCTATGAACTGTCAGTGCATTTAATTAGGGGTGTAACGGTACACAAAAATGTCGGTTCGGTACGTACCTCGGTTTAGAGGTCACGGTTCGGTTCATTTTCGGTACAGTAAGAAAACAACAAAATATAAATTTTTGGGTTACCGTATTTTCCGCACCATAAGGCGCCCTGGGTTATAAGCCGCGCTATCAATGAACGGCATATTTCAAAACTTTGTCCACCTATAAGCCGCCCCGTGTTATAAGCCGCATCTAACTGCGCTAAAGGATTGTCAAAAAAACAGTCAGATAGGTCAGTCAAACTTTAATAATATATTAAAAACCAGCGTGATGTGGGCGCGCATGGAGTCGTATATCAACATGGACGGAGCTGCGTGAAAAAAGCCACCCGGCCTCTTCGCGTAAACTTACCTTAACCACTCGCTCATCTTTTCTTCATTCATCCATCCCTTCGAGTTAGCTTTTATGATGACGCCGGCTGGAAAGGTCTCTTTTGGCAAGGTCTTCCTTTTGAATATCACCATGGGTGGAAGTTTCTGGCCATTAGCATGGCAAGCTAGAACCACAGTGAAGGATGACTTCTCATTCCCTGTGGTGAGAATATTCACCGTACGTGCTCCCGTTGTATCCACAGTGCGGTTCACAGGAATATCAAAAGTCAGTGGAACCTCGTCCATATTGATAATGTTCTCTGGCCGGATCTTTTTTTCAGCTATCTTGTTTTTACAATATGCACGGAAAGTAGCCAGCTTTTCTTGAAAGTCTTTAGGCAGTTGCTGTGAAATAGTAGTCCGTGTGCGGATGGAGAGATTGCGTCTTTTCATGAACCGGAAACCTGTCGCTTAGTAGGAGCCATTTTGTGGTCTTTACAGATGTAAACACACAAAGGAAATGAAACGTAATATCCGCGCGCTTTTTCTTCTTCTACGCGGGCGGGTGGTTGCTTACAGTAGAAGAAGAAGCGCTTCCTGTTCTATGGGGGCGGGTGCTTACCTTGGCGGTTGCTTGCGTAGAAGAAGAAGCACTTCCTCTTCTACGGGGAAAAAAGATGGCGGCTGTTTACCGTAGTTGCGAGACCGAAACTTTATGAAAATTAATCTTAATATTAATCCATATATAAAGCGCACCGGGTTATAAGCCGCACTGTCAGCTTTTGAGTAAATTTGTGGTTTTTAGGTTCGGCTAATAGTGCGGAAAATACGGTATTGTTATTTATCAAATTTGCAAAATCTTCCACCAAAAATATTTTTCTTAGTGGAATATTTGATGTGAACTAATGGGAACCTTGGATAGGTCAATAATTCATTATAACATTGATTTTGATTCAATATTATGTTTTGAGCGATGACAGTTTGAAAGAAAAAAAGCCCAGCTTTGTTTTATTAGTCAACATTGCAACTTTTTCTAAATTACATTTAACCTTTTTAAGCTTTTTTATTTCACTTTTGTTATGTTTTTGTTTATTTTAATAGTATTTTTAGAATGTGCCGTGGGCCTTTAAAACATTAGCTGGGGGCCGCAAATGGCCTCCGGGGCACACTTTTGACACCCCTGCTATAGATAATAAAAAATTAAATGTGATAAATCTATGGATAAAAAGCAGAGCCTGGCGCGTTTATCATAACTCTCTCTCTCTCTCTGTCTCTGCCCCTCCCTCACCAATGCTGCTGCGCTCACAATTTGTTTTGTTTTCAACCCCTTCTTAACCCTGAACGTACATTGAAAATACACGCAACCCTAACTCAAAATGCCGGACATTTGAGGCATTTAAGAAACTCCGCCCTGACAGCTCCGCAAAAGAGGACATGTCCGGTGAAAAGAGGACGTATGGTCAGTCTATCCTAGCCCGTTAGCTGCTAGCATGCCGTGTGTTGTGCCTTGGTGTGCATTGTTTACACAACGTGCGTTACAATACTTAATATGTCCGTGTGGAAACTCGTTCGGTACACCTCCGAACCGAACCGGAACCCCCGTACCGAAACTGTTCAATACAAATACACGTACCGTTACACCCTTACTTTTTTGTCATACGTGCAGCTATGATAAAGGACACATGTTTTATTATTCATAGTTTGCTTAACAGTAATAGAATATTCTTATAAGCTATAAGTGACCAGACGTCCGAGATCAAAACTGGGAATATAATCCCAGAGAAGGGGGAAAAAAAACGGCCAGCTATTTTTAAGTTGAAGAAACGATATGATTAGGTTATATATATACATGCGTATATCCTACATAACAATTGGGTTGGAAAGCTAGACTAAATTTAGACTTGTATAATACTGTATAGCCACTGTCCATCTGATTGTCTAGTTAGCTAACATATATTACCCCCCGTCCCCTACACAATCTGGACTGTGGTCCTAATTTTTACCCCTGTTGGCTTTTACAATCTTTATCTTCATCATTTATTTCAACTTTGTTATTCAAGTATGACATTTTTAAATGTAATTAATTTAATTGACAAGCAATTCTATTCTGGTCATACTCTTGTTTGCTAGCGGCTACGATTTCAGTATTTTTGAAGATCTTTGCTCCTTAACTCTGTGGTAATATTCTTTTCACAAAATACAACCAATAGTACGTTAATGTTAAATCTTACTTGTGAAAAGTAATCCCCCCCCCGATTCCTATTTTCAACAGTCCGCTTATTTGAGCAGGAAAACGCTGAACACTAGTGATGGGTCCGGCAACACCGATGCATTGGCGCATGCGTCGAGCTCATAGAGCAAAACCCTGTGTCGGTGCGCGTACCGCTTTTAGAAAGTCACGTGACCGATCATGAGCTGTTTTGGTCACGTGACCGATACGCGAACTGTGTCGCACTGACGCCTCCTCTGTGCCCTGTGAGCGTGTCTTTTCTACAGCCGGTGAAATAATAACTAAGAAGAGCCAAATCGTCTAAAATGTAATACGTCGGAAAAACTTTTTTTTTTTTTTTTTTAAATGTGTAAAAAATAAAATTAAAAAAATTCCCAGTCCACAATCATCCACAACACGTTCTCTTAGATTTCCATGTAATGATACATGTTCACATTATTTATTGACTGTATCTAAAAATGATAAAAATATATTTTTATTTAAATGAAGATATGAAATAATCCTAAATGAAATACAATGACTTGGTTTATATTATTGTATATACTAGGGCAGGGGTCACCAACGCGGTGCCCGCGGTCACCAGGTAGCCCGTAAGGACCAGATCAGTCGCCCGCTGTCCTGTTCTAAAAATAGCTCAAAGAGCAGCACTTACCAGTGAGCTGCCTCTATTTTTTTAAATTTTATTTATTTACTAGCAAGCTGGTCTCGCTTTGCTCGACATTTTTAATTCTAAAAGAGACAAAACTCAAATAGAATTTGAAAATCCAAGAAAATATTTTAAAGACTTGGTCTTCACTTGGAATAAGCGGTAGAAAATTAATGGATGGATGGGTCTTCACTTGTTTAAATACATTCATTTATTTTTGACTTTGCTTCTTATTACTTTTAGAAATACAATTTTAGAGAAAAAATACAACCTTAAAAATGATTTTAGGATTTTGAAACAAATATACCTTTTTACCTTTTAAATTTCTTCCTCTTCTTTCCTGACAATTTAAATCAATGTTCAAGTAAATTTATTTATTTTTTATTGTAAAGAATAATACATATTTTAGCTTCTGTTTTTTCGACAAAGAATATTTGTGAAATATTTCTTCAAACTTGCTATGATTAAAATTCAAAAAAAAATATTCTGGCAAATCTGGAAAATCTGTAGAATCAAATTTAAATCTTATTTCAAAGTATTTTGAATTTCTTTTAAAATTTTTGTTCTGGAAAATCTAGAAGAAATACTGATTTGTCTTTGTTAAATATTCTAACAAAGTGCAGATTGGATTTTAACCAATTTAAAACATGTCATCAAAATTCAAAAATGTATCTTAATTAGGAAAAATTACTAATGATGTTCCATAAATTCTTTTTTAAATTTTTTCAAAAAGATTCAAATAAGCTAGTTTTTCTCTTCTTTTTGTCGGTTGAATTTTGAATTATAAAGAGTCGAAATTGAAGATAAACTATGTTTCAAAATTTTCTTTTAAATTTTTTCTTGTTTTCTCCTCTTTTAAACCGTTCAATTAAGTGTTTTTTTTCATCATTTATTCTCTACAAAAAAAACTTCCGTAAAAGGAAAAAAAAATGTACGACGGAATGACAGACAGAAATACCCATTTTTTTTATATATATAAATTTATTTATTTAGCTATTTTTGTTTAAATCACACTTATGTGTAGCTTACAAATGACAATATATTTATTTATTTAAGTGTGTATCAAACTGGTAGCCCTTCGCATTAATCAGTACCCAAGAAGTAGTTTTTGGTTTCAAAAAGGTTGGTGACCCCTGTACTAGGGCATAAAATCAGTGTCAGTTGAGTCGGTTCATAGGTTGCCTGTAGGGATTTTTAATGTCCAGCAGATGTCAGTATTTAGTGACACAGTATCGACACAGTATCAATACAGTTTTGCAATGTGTCGAAACGCTTCATGACGCCTCATCAACCCATCACTACTGAACACCATCTTTGTTTTCTACCTGTCAACTGTCAGTTTAGGCTGCTCGCCGGCTCCTCGTCACCACTTCAAGATGGCGGCCCAATTTCTCGCGTCACAGCAGCCAATGCTGCGTCTACTTATAACATGTCTATGGTTGGACACACCTTCTCATTGACAACACAACTGATGGTCCCAACCCCATTGATTAAGGCAAATTCCACTAATCAACCCCGATAAGGCACACCTGTGAAGTGAAAACCGTTTCAGGTGACTACCTCTTGAAGCTCATGGAGAGAATGCCAAGAGTGTGCAAAGCAGTAATCAGAGCAAAGGGTGGCTATTTTGAAGAAACTAGAATATAAAACATGTTTTCAGTTATGTTTTTGTTAAGTACATAATTCCACATGTGTTCATTCATAGTTTTGATGTGACAATCTACAATGTAAATAGTCATGAAAATAAAGATTGAATGAGAAGGTGTGTCCAAGCTTTTGGCCTGTACTGTATAGCGGTCTTTTTATTTTATTTTGAATTTTTTTTTTTTTAAACTACAACAGCATTAAATGAGCAGAAACCGTACATACATGCAGTATATGATAGCAATATTTAGTATTTTAAAAATAGATAACCACTGTTCTAGCACCAGTCCTTTTACCTTTTTTTTTTTTTTTTTGCTGGAGCCCAATTTTTTGTATTTATTTAAATTATTAAGGAATAAAAATGACTCTGTCAATAATTCTCCCCAAATATGTTTTAATATAATTTGTTTGAGTGGCCACCATATATATTGACTCTAACAAGCACAAAGATTGTATATTTATTATTGTATATCCAGATGTTGTTTTTGCATGTTATTCTTTTCTAAGCATGTAAACTGATTTGTCTACTTGTTTTTTTTTACAACACTGACTTTTGCATTCATAATGCAGGTATCAAATTAATTCTAAAACTCCCATACACAATTAGATTATTATCAAATTGATGCAGGTGCAATTTGTGTGTATTTTAATATTTGTATTATTATTGTTGTTGTTTTTAGGGACCGCAATGTCCCTTTGGGACAGAGGACCCTATTGTAATTGTAAGGTTTTATTATTATTATTCCGACGCCTCTTTGAGCTGTAATTTGACCCCCTTAACATGCTTCAAAACTCACCATATTTGACACACACATCAGGACTGGCGAAAATTGCTATCTAATAAAAAAATAAAAAATAAAAAAAACACAAAATTGCGCTCTAGCGCCCCCTAGGAAAAAACACAGACAAAACTACTTTTAACGTCCGGTAGGAATGTCGTAAAGACATGAAACAAAAACCTCTACGTAGGTCTGACTTAGACCTAGATTTCATACATTGACATCCTTCAGCAAAAATCAACAGGAAGTTGGTAATTCCCCCTTCAAAACAAAAGTTTAGTAAAAACAGTCACTTTTGCCTCTTTGAGCTGTAATTTGACCCCCTTAACATGCTTCAAAATTCACCAAACTGGACACACACATCAGGACTGGCAAAAATTGCGATCTAATAAAAAAAAACCAACCCCAAAACTCTAAATTGCGCTCTCGCGCCCCCTAGGAAGAAAACACAGACACAACTGCTCCTAGGAAGAAAACTCAGACAAAACTGCCTGTAACTTCCAGTACGAATGTCGTAGAGACATCACTTAGACCTACATTTCATTCATTGACAACACTCAGCAAAAATCAACAGGAAGTTTGCAATTCCCCCTTCAAAACAAAAGTTTTGTAAAAACCGGTGACCTATTTTCAAACATTATCTCCTCTGAGCGCGTTTGTCGTGTCGGCTTCAAACTAGCACAGGAGAGAGATTGAACCCTTCTGATTAAAAGATGACCAAAGACTTTTAATTACTGCTCCGGTTTGGATTTTATGTGCCGTCAAAGTCGGTCCCGTCCATCGCTGCTTGCAGCTTTAATTTTTTTTTGTTATTTATTTAAACATTGATAGCTGAATTTTTAGCATTTTAATGCAGTTGCACAATAAAATATAGACTTTTGTATTCATAAAGCAGGTTTAAAATGAATTCTAAAACTCCCAAACACAATCAAATGATTATCAAATTGATATGAGTGCATTTTAATATTATTTTATTTTTTTAAACAATAATGCTTAGTAGGGGTGTTTATCATTTGATTTGATAGCTGAATTTTGAGCATTTTAATGCAGTTGCAATTTAAAGAACAGATTTTTGTATTTATAAAGCAGGTATAAAATTAATTCTAAAACTCCCACACACAAATTAGTATCAAATTGATATGAGTGCATATTTATATCATTATTTTATTTATGATTTAAACAATGATGTTTAGTAGGGGTGTTAATCATTTGATTTGATAGCTGAATTTTGAGCATTTTAATGCAGTTGAAAAAACAAATCTAACCATAAACAATATATAAACAAATAGCTGGAGTGTTGCCAACTTGGCAACATTCTTGGTATATTCATCAAATTTTCAGACATTTAGAGATTTAAATAAAAAACAACAACAATCGACCTAGCAACAAATCTACCAACTTTTTCTGCTCTCAATGGACACATTTGGAGACTTTGAGACGTGATGCTGCTGTGGCGCCCCCTCCTTCTAAAAGCTTGCAACAACTTGTACAGTGGGGCAAAAAAGTATTTAGTCAGCCACGATTGTGCAAGTTCTCCCACTTAAAATGATGACAGAGGTCTGTAATTTTCATCATAGGTACACTACAACTGTGAGAGACAGAATGTGAAAAAAAAATCCAGGAATTCACATTGTAGGATTTTTAAAGAATTTATTTGTAAATTATGGTGGAAAATAAGTATTTGGTCACTTCAAACAAGGAAGATCTCTGGCTCTCACAGACCTGTAACTTCTTTTTTAAGAAGCTCTTCTGTCCTCCACTTGTTACCTGTATTAATGGCACCTTTTTGAACTTGTTATCTGTATAAAAGACACCTGTCCACAGCCTCAAACAGTCAGACTCCAAACTCCACTATGGCCAAGACCAAAGAGCTGTCGAAGGACACCAGGAAAATAATTGTAGACCTGCACCAGACTGTGAAGAGTGAATCTACAATAGGCAAGCAGCTTCGTGTGAAAAAATCAACTGTGGGAGCAATTATCAGAAATGGAAGACATACAAGACCACTGATAATCTCCCTCGACCTGGGGCTCCACGCAAGATCTCATCCCGTGGAGTCAAAATGATCATGAGAACGGTGAGCAAAAATCCCAGAACCACACGGGGGGACCTGGTGAATGACCTGCAGAGAGCTGGGACCAAAGTAACAAAGGTTACCATCAGTAACACACTACGCCGACAGGGAATCAAATCCTGCAGTGCCAGACGTGTCCCCCTGCTTAAGCCAGTGCATGTCCAGGCCCGTCTGAAGTTTGCCAGAGAGCACATGGATGATACAGCAGAGGATTGGGAGAATGTCATGTGGTCAGATGAAACCAAAATAGAACTTTTTGGTATAAACTCAACTCGTCGTGTTTGGAGGAAGAAGAATACTGAGTTGCATCCCAAGAACACCATACCTACTGTGAAGCATGGGGGTGGAAACATCATGTTTTGGGGCTGTTTTTCTGCTAAGGGGACAGGCCGACTGATCCGTGTTAAGGAAAGAATGAACGGGGCCATGTATCGTGAGATTTTGAGCCAAAACCTCCTTCCATCAGAGAGAGCTTTGAAGATGAAACGTGGCTGGGTCTTCCAGCATGACAATGATCCCAAACACACCGCCCGGGCAACCAAGGAGTGGCTCCGTAAGAAGCATTTGAAAGTCCTGGAGTGGCCTAGCCAGTCTCCAGACCTCAACCCAATAGAAAATCTGTGGAGGGAGTTGAAAGTCCGTGTTGCCCGGCAACAGCCCCAAAACATCACTGCTCTCGAGAAGATCTGCATGGAGGAATGGGCCAAAATACCAGCTACTGTGTGTGCAAACCTGGTAAAGACCTATAGTAATCGTTTGACCTCTGTTATTGCCAACAAAGGTTATATTACAAAGTATTGAGTAGAATTTTTGTTATTGACCAAATACTTATTTTCCACCATAATTTACAAATAAATTCTTTAAAAATCCTACAATGTGAATTCCTGGATTTTTTTTTCACATTCTGTCTCTCACAGTTGAAGTGTACCTATGATGAAAATGACAGACCTCTGTCATCATTTTAAGTGGGAGAACTTGCACAATTGGTGGCTGACTAAATACTTTTTTTGCCCCACTGTATGTCCAGACATAAAAGTTATGCTTTTCATGTTTTTGATCACATTTTGTTCCCATGCAATTTTTAATACAAATCACATGCACATGTGTCATGGCCAATTATGCAAATGAGAGGACCCCCTCACAGAGTACAACAAGTGCATGACTTTCAAGTGGCAACGCTTCAAAGCGCATGCAGAGCTAAATAAAACTCATTTCTCATGTTAGTGGGAGCTGTTAATTTGTGCGACAAGATATTTGCCATGTGGAAATGCTCACTGACCTTCAGTGTGAGAAAGAGGCTCTTTTGTGGGTTAAAAAAAAAAAAAAAACATGTTCTGAAACACAGCTGCAGTTTTCAAATCATCTTAAAATATTGTTTTGTTGTGCAACAGACCAAAAACATATTTTTTTCCATCCCGACGTTTTTAAAGATGTCCCTGGGACGCTGATTGAATGCTTTTCATGTTGTGACTCACAGATTGCATGAATCAAAGCAAAACCGGGCTAAACTTGCCTCACGTAGAGCAAGTAATAGTAATCAAGTATTTCTCAACCTACATATTTTTAGATAGATAGAGTAGAGTTCCCTCAGGAAATTTACATTTTTTGTAAATTTTTATTTTTTTTAAATTTATTTTTTATTTAATTTTATGATAGTTCCTTTTGGGGCAGCACGGTGGAAGAGGGGTTAGTGAGTCTGCATCACAATACGAAGGTGCTGAGTAGTCTGGGGTTCAATCCCAGGCTCGGGATCTTTCTGTGTGGAGTTTGCATGTTCTCCCCGTGACTGCGTGGGTTCCCTCCGGGTACTCCGGCTTCCTCCCACCTCCAAAGACATGCACCTGGGGATAGGTTGATTGGCAACACTAAAATTGGCCCTAGTGTGTGAATGTTGTCTGTCTATCTGTGTTGGCCCTGCGATGAGGTGGCGACTTGTCCAGAGTGTCTTTTACTGACCAGTTCCTCCAACCAAGACCTTGTTTCCTCTGTGTTGGAAGACGACTTGGAGCTCACACACAGCTCCCCACTGTGCATGGAGGAGGAGGAGTGATCAGTGACAATTCCGCGTCAATCACTTGTCCATTTGGTTATGGTTTAGGTTTATTTTAAACATGTTATACAGATGGGTGAAAATGTTACCCTCGTTTGATCAAATTTGTTTTAGTAGCAACACTCTAAAGGATAAAATCTGTATTTACACGTTTTTATTGTATTTACACGTGTGCTACTTTTCCCCCCCCCAATACTCTCACAACCTAGGTTTACTCGCAAATGCGACTAAAATGCTCGCACTGTGCAGCCCTGGCAGCACACTTCCTCCCCTTCACAATAACAGCGTTGTGCGCAACATCCGCTCTGACTGGGCTAACAAAATAAAGGTTTAAAAAAAAAAAATTTACCTTCCACAAGCGTAATGTACATAAAGCACTGATTGATACATTTCCAACATTGGCATCAAATAATGGTCAAAATGTTCCAAGGATGTATTGCACCAATAAATGTGAGGATTTTTTTGTATTTAATGAAACATTTGTGGGTTTAGATCAGGGGTTGTTGTTGTGACTTTGTAAAGCCCTGTGAGGCACTTGTGATTAGATACTTTATTAATCCCCCACGGGGAAATTCAGGTTTTCAGCACAATTCCGTTCAAGATTAGACAAACATTGTCCAGGGAGACAGAACAGGAACGCTGCCAATTACGGCGCCCCTTAAGGGGAAAGTGCACTTTTTTTGAAATTTTGCCTACAGTTCTCAATCATTATGAAAGACATGACGACGGATGTAAATTTTTTTTAATGCATTCACACAATTAATGTAAATAAAAGTCCGCTTACAGCGAAGCCAATGGGAGGTCTTCCATTCCGCCCATAAAACCCTTTAAATAACCATCCAAAAAGCGCCAACAATACTCCATAGACATTAAGTGACTTGAATATTAACCAGTGTGAGTGATATTGTTATTATTATTATAAGCGCTAACGCTTTGTGCCTATGTTTACATGCAGTGGTCTGCTGCTTCCTCGCTTCCCTGCTCCCTGGAAGTTTTTTTGTAGATCATAAATCATGCCGCTCACCTGGGAAGTAGATGGCTGAGGACGTACTCCGACAAGTTTGGACACTTTGACAGCCATTTAGGACCCGGAACAGGCGAGAAGGACAGGAAAAGACGTCTCTCATAATGATTGTGAATGATAAGCAAAATTCCCCCAAAAAGTTCAGTTCCCCTTGAAGGGCTACATAAATAATTTTGATAGATTTTATAAAATTTTATTTATGACATACAAAACACACAATCTATTACCATTTTAATTTCTATTGTTACTATTATTATTATTTTACTTGTTTGTTTGTTCCTAATATATATCGGGTTATTTTTTGTAGATTATCATCAAAGTTGGATTTTGATGGTACAATAAGTACTCCTGTTTTAAAATTAATGAATAATCGTGTTGTTAATCCTGAATTAAAAATAAGAGCATTTTTCGCCATAATGGTCCAGCCCAAGTATGGGGGTGGGGGGGGGGGGGGTGAGAACACAATCCACAAGTCTTCAGTTTGGTGGCATGTACAGGACTATAAGTGCTCGTGCCAGAAACTGGTTTGTACAGATACGTAAATATAGTCGTATTTCATTGCATTTGACCCAAATTGGATTTTTTTTAAATCTTTTTTTTTTTCCAGCCGTAAAAGTAAAAAGTGTCCTCTTTTGCGGAGCTGTCAGGGCTGAGTTTCTTAAATGCCTCAAATGTCCGGTATTTTGAGTTAGGGTTGCGTGTATTTTCAATGTACGTTCAGGGTTAAGAAGGGGTTAAAAACAAAACAAATTGTGTGTGCAGCAGCATTGGTGAGGGAGGGGCAGAGACAGAGAGAGAGAGAGAGAGTTATGATAAACGCGCATGCGTCGCCAGGCTCTGCTTTTTATCCATAGATTTATCACATTTCATTTTTTATTATCTATAGCAGGGGTGTCAAAAGTGTGCCCCGGAGGTCGTTTGCGGCCCACAGCTAATGTTTTAAAGGTCCACGGCACATTCTAAAAATACTATTAAAATAAACAAAAACATAACAAAAGTGAAATAAAAAAGCTTAAAGGTTAAATGTAATTTAGAAAAAGTTGCAATGTTGACTAATAAAACAAAGCTGTTTTTTTTTTTTCTTTCAAACTTTCATTGCTCAAAACATAATATTGAATCAAAATCAATGTTGTTATGAATTATTGACCTATCCAAGGTACCCATTACTTCACATCAAATATTACACTAAGAAAAATATTTTTGGTGGAAGATTTTACAAATTTGGTAAATGAATAACCAAAAAAATGTATATTTTGTTGTTTCTTACTTTTCTCACTTACTTCTTATTGATTGATTGGTTGATTGACCACATTAACCCTGGCAATGGACCCTGTGTGTATATGTATTAGAGATGCGCGGTTTGCGGACACAACCGCGAACGGGTCGGGCGGGTAAAAATAGATTGTAAATAGATGCGGGCGGTTGGCGGTTGAACCAATTCGGAAATATACATACATAGTTAAATGTTGTTACCCACATACGAAAAACGAGCAGCACTCTTTGAAACAGTCAATTTTTCATCAGGCACCGCGTCCCAGCAACAAGTGGCGCAAGTGAGCGCTCCTTCAGCGCAGCAGGGCGCATTTTAGAGGCCAGGCGCTCTTGCCTGAATCCTGGCACTATAGATGCCATTTTATTCCTGCATAGTGCTGACAAAAAAAAAAGTAAGTAGACATACGGTTGGATATGTTAAACAAATTAGTCTACGTTACCTATAGGCTATACCAAATAAGCCCATGTCTAACCTCTATTGAGTTCGGTCAGGTAAATAATTTTGATGGTTACGTGTTGTTTGGGCGCACTACAATGCAAAGGAATTAAGGCAATTGCGTTGTTTATTGTGTTTTTTTTCTATTCGAGATATACTACTATGTGTGAATAATTATTTGGCCTCGCTTTCAAGTGAAGCACATCTCCGATTGGCGACAATGTAAGGATATTTAGCCTGCTTTGTTTGTCGCGACCGTCTATTTTCATTATAATTCAAGTTTGATGATAAAGTGCAGTCTGATGGGTTTGATTTCCCCCCTTCAGCTATTTGCCTTGGCCAATAAGTTGCAGGTAATTTATTATTATTATTTATTTTATTTATTTTTGTTTAAATAGAGATGACATACATATGTTATTGTATAATTTAAGTTTGTGCGTGTGATTGACAGCCTAAGGCTTATGAGGCACATTTTTTTAATTATTTTTTTATTTCAACTTAAAAACGTATGAGCCTATGCCTATGCCTAGAACATAGGCTATGTGTTTATCTTTATTTTCCTGCCTGTCGTTGACAATGGAGATTGTCTGATATTTTGTCATGGCTGCAGATCAATCAATAAAGGTTCATCTTTGTCGCGAAATTGTTCACTGCTTCACTGTGCACCCCGCCTTCGTCCCTATTTGAGCATTATAACGTTAACAAGTTAATATTCTTTGAAATAAATTCAGAATTTTTTTTTTACCTAACGAAAATATAGGCCTAGTCTTTCTAAAACATTGTTTTAACTTCTTAAAAGCATCGTTCTGCTTGCTGCAACTGCGCACACAAAGTGTGAGGAACGCACTCCTGATCTGAGGGCATTAGCAACAATAGTCAACACTTTCTTAATGGAAATGACAATAATATTATAATAATGATAAATAATATTATCACGCATTAATATCTCTTAGCCACGAATGCGTGGCACGCTTTGAATGTCTCTGCTACATTGGATCAGTCTTCTTTCTTTAACAGGCAAAAGCTTTATAACCTCACTAATGCCTTGCATCGTCTATATTAGATATATAACAACGGGCGGGTGCGGGCGGGTGTGGTTTTGATAAAATGTTGGTTCGGGTTGATGGCGGATGGTTGACGACTTTTGTGATGCGGTTGCGGATGAAATAATTGCCTATCTGCGCATCTCTAATATGTATGTTATGCCATTGTTTACAAATGTGGTAAATAAATAACCAAAACATTTATATTTTGTTGTTTTCTTACTGTACTGAAAATGAACCGAACCGTGACCTCTAAACCGAGGTACGTACCGAACCAAAATTTTTGTGTACCGTTACACCCCTGGTGTGTGAATAGGTGAATGTGTAAATAGTGTCAAAGCGCTTTGAGTACCTTGAAGGTAGAAAAGCGCTATACAAGTATAACCCATTTACCATTTTGTGTGTGTGTGTGTGTGTGTGTGTGTGTGTGTGTGTGTGTGTGTGTGTGTGTGTGTGTGTGTGTGTGTGTGTGTGTGTACACGGATAAGGTTAGGTGGGATTTACCCTGGATAACCCTTCTAACTTAGTGTAGAATCAAATGCCTAAAGATCAGAGTTGAAGCAATTTGGAGCGTTTTGACTTGCAAACAAAATCCGATCTGTGTCACTTGAGGGCAAAAAAAAAAAAAAAAGAAGTGATGTGGTGTGTGCAGTGTAAACGGAGCCTCCAGTGTTGGTGCAGAGCTCGCCCTGCACATGGCGACACATGAAAAGTCTTTCTGGGACAAGGCAGAAGGAAGTGATTTGAAGTGTTGTCACAACAGTCTGTTGGACGCCTCCTAATAACACTAATTGATGTTGCCATTTGAATGAGAGACGTGTCCTAGAAATTGTTCTTCACAGTCGAAGTCACGGAGCGGCACAGCTGGTGCTGGAAAGGCAAGGAGGCACGCCATGTTTATCCCACTTACCACTCCACTTGCAATAATTACGGCGCATTCCGCATGTCCTCCTCCTCCGGCCCTTCCCCCGGTGGCTCTTTCGGAGAGAAAATTAATATCTAAGAAACTTGTAATCTGCTCTTGCGTAACAGGAATTTGTCTGTGGCTTTATTGCTCAACGTTGCAGGATACATGGTGTGTTTGGTAAATACTTTTGCCGCAGCGCAAAACCAACGGTCCAACGGGGCCTTTGATCTGCAAAGATTAGGAGACGGCTTCGTGCTCATCCCGCGTCTTTATAAACTCTCTTTTTGAAGTGGAAATTAAACATGCAGAAAGTTGCATCTTGGAGCACACTGGTGATCAGTGACATTTCCGCGTCAATCACTTGTCCATTTGGTTATGGTTTATTTTAAACATGTTATACAGATGGGTGAAAATGTTACCCTCGTTTGATCAATTTGTTTTAGTAGCAAAACTCTAAAGGATGAAATATGTATTTACACGTGTGCTACTTTTTTTCCCCAATACTCTCACAACCTAGGTTTACCGTATTTTCCGCACCATAAGGCGCCCTGGGTTATAAGCCGCGCCTTCAATGAACGGCATATTTCAAAACTTTGTCCACCTATAAGCCGCCCCGTGTTATAAGCCGCATCTAACTGCGCTAAAGGAATGTCAAAAAAACAGTCAGATAGGTCAGTCAAACTTTAATAATATATTAAAAACCAGCGTGATGTGGGCGCGCATGGAGTCGTATATCAACATGGACGGAGCTGCGTGAAAAAAGCCACCCGGCCTCTTCGCGTAAACTTACCTTAACCACTCGCTCATCTTTTCTTCATCCATCCATCCTTTCGAGTTAGCTTTTATGATGACGCTGGCTGGAAAGGTCTCTTTTGGCAAGGTCTTCCTTTTGAATATCACCATGGGTGGAAGTTTCTGGCCATTAGCATGGCAAGCTAGAACCACAGTGAAGGATGACTTCTCATTCCCTGTGGTGCGAATATTCACCGTACGTGCTCCCGTTGTATCCACAGTGCGGTTCACAGGAATATCAAAAGTAAGTGGAACCTCGTCCATGTTGATAATGTTCTCTGGCCGGATCTTTTTTTCAGCTATCTTGTTTTTACAATATGCACGGAAAGTAGCCAGCTTTTCTTGAAAGTCTTTAGGCAGTTGCTGTGAAATAGTAGTCCGTGTGCGGATGGAGAGATTGCGTCTTGGAAACCTGTCGCTTAGTAGGAGCCATTTTGTGGTCTTTACAGATGTAAACACACAAAGGAAATGAAACGTAATATCCGCGCGCTTCTTCTTCTTCTACGCGGGCGGGTGGTTGCTTACAGTAGAAGAAGAAGCGCTTCCTGTTCTATGGGGGCGGGTGCTTACCTTGGCGGTTGCTTGCGTAGAAGAAGAAGCACTTCCTCTTCTACGGGGAAAAAAGATGGCGGCTGTTTACCGTAGTTGCGAGACCGAAACTTTATGAAAATGAATCTTAATATTAATCCATATATAAAGCGCACCGGGTTATAAGCCGCACTGTCAGCTTTTGAGTAAATTTGTGGTTTTTAGGTGCGGCTAATAGTGCGGAAAATACGGTACTCGCAAATGTGACTAAAATGATCGCACTGTGCAGCCCTGGTAGCACACTTCCTCCCCTTCACAATAACAGCGTTGTGCGCAACATCCGCTCTGAATGGGCTAACAAAATAAAGATTTAAAAATATATATTTTTTAATCTTCCTCAAGCATAATGTACATAAAGCACTGATTGATACATTTCCAACATTGGCATCAAATAATGGTCAAAATGTTCCAAGGATGTATTGCACCAATAAATGTGAGACGGCTTCATGCTCATCCCGCATCTTTATAAACTCTCTTTTTGAAGTGGAAATGAAACATGCAGAAAGTTGCATCTTGGAGCTGACAATGACCGAGCAAACGGTGATATTTTAATGATGGTCACAAACCTCCAAAACATTCATGATGGCAAAACTATTGAACAACACTGCAAAAAGTCAGTGTTCAAAAACAAGAAAAAAATACAAAAATGAGGGGTATTTTATTTGAACAAAGCAAAATTATTTGTCAATAGAACAAGAAAATTTGGCTTGTCAAGACTTTCCAAAACAAGTAAAATTAGCTAACCTCAATGAACCCAAAAATACCTTAAAATAAGTATATCCTCACTAATAACAAGTGCACTTTTCTTGATAGAAAAAAAAAGAGACCTTTTTGCTCAATATGTTGAAAAATATTCTTAAATGAAGTAAATGCTAGTGCCATTATCTTGACATAATGATATTACATTTCTTGAAACCAGCAAACTTATACTAAAAACTAATTTATTGTTCTTAATGATAAGGCAACAAGGCAAGCTTGTTAAAGGGGAACATTATCACCAGACCTATGTAAGCGTCAATATATACCTTGATGTTGCAGAAAAAAGACCATATATTTTTTTAACCGATTTCCGAACTCTAAATGGGTGAATTTTGGCGAATTAAACGCCTTTATATTATTCGCTCTCGGAGCAATGACGTCACAACGCCATTTTCTCAAACACATTACAAACACCGAGTCAAATCAGCTGTTATTTTCCGTTTTTTCGACTGTTTTCCGTACCTTGGAGACATCATGCCTCGTCGGTGTGTTGTCGGAGGGTGTAACAACACGAACAGGGACGGACTTAAGTTGCACCAGTGGCCCAAAGATGCCAAAGTGGCAAGAAATTGGACGTTTGTTCCGCACACTTTACCGACGAAAGCTATGCTACGACAGAGATGGCAAGAATGTGTGGATATCCTGCGACACTCAAAGCAGATGCATTTCCAACTGGACTGGACAGATCAGCTTTTAGGAAAAGAGAGCGGATGAGGGTATGTCTACAGAATATATTAATTGATGAAAACTGGGCTGTCTGCACTCTCAAAGTGCATGTTGTTGCCAAATGTATTTCATATGCTGTAAACCTAGTTCATAGTTGTTAGTTTCCTTTAATGCCAAACAAACACATACCAATCGTTGGTTAGAAGGCGATCGCCAAATTCGTCCTCGCTTTCTCCCGTGTCGCTGGCTGCCGTGTCGTTTTCGTCGTTTTCGCTTGCATACGGTTCAAACCGATATGGCTCAATAGCTTCAGTTTCTTCTTCAATTTCGTTTTCGCTACCTGCCTCCACACTACAACCATCCGTTTCAATACATGCGTAATCTGTTGAATCGCTTAAGCCGCTGAAATCCGAGTCTGAATCCGAGCTAATGTCGCTATAGCTTGCTGTTCTATGCGCCATGTTTGTTTGTGTTGGCATCACTGTGTGACGTCACAGGAAAATGGACGGGTGTATATAACGATGGTTAAAATCAGGCACTTTGAAGCTTTTTTTAGGGATATTGCGATATGGGTAAAATTTTGAAAAAAACTTCGAAAAATAAATAAGCCACTGGGAACTGATTTTTTATGGTTTTAACCCTTCTGAAATTGTGATAATGTTCCCCTTTAATCTCGGGGTCTCCTAGCCGCTCAGGCAAATCATATGGTCTAAAAATGCATTTTTCCATGGATAACATGACATCATTTTTGAATTGTTTTGAAACTTTTATTAGTAGATTGCACATTGCGCCAAGTGCCTGCTCTTTCAGTCAATTAGTGCGCATATATACAGCCCGGCCCCCGGACAAAAATTTTTTAATTGTAATTTTGAAGAATTTATCTGAATGTGCATGAACTATTTCTGTTCATAATTGTTAGAAATGTTTAAATATTAACTGTCAGTTTACTGTACTGTGCCAACTGTACTACTATATGAGTCCGTATTTTCTATTGTTTCATTGAAAATAAAACAGCAAAGTCCATTTGGCTGTCATCTGTTTTAATTATGAGACACAATTGTGTCAAAGTCATGATTTTTTTTTTTTCATGCTTGAAGTAAGAAATGATTACTTTAAAAAAGTAGTTTTATACTTGTGAGTGTTGATGACACAGCTTTGCAACACTTGATATTCTAGTTTCAAGCATGTTTTACTCAATATAGGTCATCAAATCTCAGCAACAAGCTGTTATATCTTTCTGAGATCTTTTAGGACCAAAACCCTTAAAACAAGTAAAACATAAACATAAAATCTGCTTAGCGAGAAGAATTATCTTATCAGACAGAAAATTAGCAAATACCACCCTTGTTTGAGATATTTCATCTTACTTAGATTTCACTTTTTGCAGTGTAATGTAGATTTTAGGGCAGGACTATTCAACTGGCAGCTAAACTTTTCATTTGGCCCGCCGAACATCACCCAAATAGGTTTGATGAAACCATTTTGCTCATGTGTTCAGTACTCTCGCCACCCCACAGGGGGCAACAGCGACCAATGTGTCACCATGACGCAGCAGTGGGGTGAGTAGAAGAAGACTACTCACCAGTGGTGGTCCGCCAGGGCCAGCAAAACCTCTGCTGGCCTAACATAACCAGAAATAAAGTTAAAGTACCAATGATTGTCACACACACACTCGGTGTGGCAAAATTATTCTCTGCATTTGACCCATCACCCTTGATCACCCCCTGGGAGGTGAGGGCAGCAGCGGTGGCCGCACCCGGGAATCATTTTTGGTGATTTAACCCCCAATTTCAACCATTGATGCTGAGTGCCAAGCAGGGAGGTAATGGCTCCCATTTTTATAGTCTTTGGTATGACTTGGCCGGGGTTTGAACCTACCGACCTAAAGGCGGACACTCTAACCACTAGGCCACTGAGTTAGTAATCATGATCATAATTCAAGATAAGTCATTCACATTCCCTAAATATGTAAAAGTATTCATATTCTCTTCATGTCATATTATGCTCTTTTCAGCACTGTTGTTTTTAGGTTAGAGTTTTTATCCAATCAGAATTCGGCTAGTTTATGTTGCCATGCTGTACCAAATCTGCCTTCAGATTCAACTGTCTGTGCTCTGTAAGTGAACAGGCACATACAGTTGATAGATAATTGCCATAGCCAATCAGATCACCAGTTGTAGTCAGTAAGGCCTTCTAGCTGGCCTCACCTTGAACCTGACATTTACGTGTCCTGTGATTGAATACTCACTTGGGAGTCCCAAGTGAGTATCCAATCACAAGTTGGGAAAACAGGAAGTGGCACCGGAGCCATGGAAAACTCACCAATACTATTTTTTTTCAACCCACAAAGAAGGAGAGTAAAATGTTGATCAGGTGGCAGATATATATTTACAGTTTCAAGTAAAAGACCCCTATTTGTAAGGGCGTGGTGGCTTTTATTTTGCCGTGGTCAATTACATGTAGGAGAAAAAATGCCCTGTAAAATCCCTGTACATTTTATGGTAACATTCTGGCAGTTTTTGACTGTAAAATATACAGATGTTGTTGTTTTTTACAGTGTAGTTAATGTCAGAAGAAATGGGAGTGTAACGGTACATAGTCATTGTAGGATTTTTCAGTACGGAACCTTCGTTTCAGTACATAAGTGTACCAATTTCCCACACGGTACCCAAAAAAAGTGAGGGACGGCAAATGTAGATTCATGAAAAACGTGAGTCACGACTAGCAAGAATGCTAAGAAGACATTTAATGTTTTTCTCCTGGTCCATATTTTCCATCGGTCATAAAAATGATCAATATTTATGGATATCGACGAATATTAAAAAAATTGTATCGTGATACAGTTTTCAGCCATTTAGCAGTCTTATAATGTGTTACTTTAATATTTGTAAGGCGTGGTGGCTTTTATTTTGCCGTGGTCAATTACATGGAGAAAAAATGCCCTGTAAAATCCCTGTAAATTTTATGGTAACATTCTGGCAGTTTTTGACCGTAAAATATACACATGTTTTTGTTTTTTACAGTGTAGTTAATGTCAAGAAATGGGAGTGTAACGGTACATAGTCATTGTAGGATTTTTCAGTACGGAACCTTCGTTTCAGTACATAAGTGTACCAATTTCCCACACGGTACCCAAAAAAAGTGAGGGACGGCAAATGTAGATTCATGAAAAACGTGAGTCACGACTAGCAAGAATGCTAAGAAGACATTTAATGTTTTTCTCCTGGTCCATATTTTCCATCGGTCATAAAAATGATCAATATTTATGGATATCGACCAATATAAAAAAAATTGTATCGTGATACAGTTTTCAGCCATTTAGCAGTCTTATAATGTGTTACTTTAATATGTTTTCAAGTAAAATACCCCTATTTGTAAGGGCGTGGTGGCTTTTATTTTGCCGTGGTCAATTACATGTAGGAGAAAAAATGCCCTGTAAAATCCCTGTAAATTTTATGGTAACATTCTGGCAGTTTTTGACCGTAAAATATACACATGTTGTTTTTTACAGTGTAGTTAATGTCAGAAGAAATAGGAGTGTAACGGTACATAGTCATTGTAGGATTTTTCAGTACGGAACCTTCATTTCAGTACATAAGTGTACCAATTTCCCACACAGTACCCAAAAAAAAGTGACGGACGGCAAATGTAGATTCATGGAAAATGTGAGTCAGGACTAGCAAGAATGCTAAGAAGGCATTTAATGTTTTTCTCCTGGTCCATATTTTCCATCGGTTATAAAAATGATCAATAATTATGGATATCGAACAATATAAAAAAATTGTATCATGATACAGTTTTCAGCCATTTAGCAGTCTTATAATGTGTTACTTTAATTTGTTTTCAAGTAAAATACCCCTATTTGTAAGGGCGTGGTGGCTTTTATTTTGCCGTGGTCAATTACATGTAGGAGAAAAAATGCCCTGTAAATTTTATGGCAACATTCTGGCAGTTTTTGACTGTAAAATATACAGATGCTGTTGTTTTTACAGTGTAGTTAATATCAGAAGAAATGGGAGTGTAACGGTACATAGTCATTGTAGGATTTTTCAGTCCGGAACCTTCGTTTCAGTACATAAGTGTACCAATTTCCCACGCAGTACCCAAAAAAAGTGAGGGACGGCAAATGTAGATTCATGAAAAATGTGAGTCACGACTAGCAAGAATGCTAAGAAGACATTTAATGTTTTTCTCCTGGTCCATATTTTCCATCGGTCATAAAAATGATCAATATTTATGGATATCGACCAATATAAAAAAAATTGTATCGTGATACAGTTTTCAGCCATTTAGCAGTCTTATAATGTGTTACTTTAATATGTTTTCAAGTAAAATACCCCTATTTGTAAGGGCGTGGTGGCTTTTATTTTGCCGTGGTCAATTACATGTAGGAGAAAAAATGCCCTGTAAAATCCCTGTAAATTTTATGGTAACATTCTGGCAGTTTTTGACCGTAAAATATACACATGTTGTTTTTTACAGTGTAGTTAATGTCAGAAGAAATAGGAGTGTAACGGTACATAGTCATTGTAGGATTTTTCAGTACGGAACCTTCATTTCAGTACATAAGTGTACCAATATCCCACACAGTACCCAAAAAAAAGTGACGGACGGCAAATGTAGATTCATGGAAAATGTGAGTCACGACTAGCAAGAATGCTAAGAAGGCATTTAATGTTTTTCTCCTGGTCCATATTTTCCATCGGTCATAAAAATGATCAATAATTATGGATATCGACCAATATAAAAAAATTGTATCGTGGTACAGTTTTCAGCCATTTAGCCATTTAGCAGTCTTATAATGTGTTACTTTATACTTGCCAACCTTGAGACCTCCGATTTCGGGAGGTGGGGGTGGGGGAGCAGGGCGGGGGGGCGTGGTTGGGGGCGTGGGTTAAGAGGGGAGGAGTATATTTACAGCTAGAATTCACCAAGTCAAGTATTATTTATTTATATATATATATATATATATATATATATATATATATATATATATATATATATATATATATATATATATATATATATATATATATATATATATATATATATATATATATATATATATGAAATACTTGACTTTCAGTGAATTCTAGCTATAAATAAGTATTTATTTTATTATATATAAAAATAAGAGAAATACTTGAATTTCAGTGTTCATTTATTTACACATATACACACACATAACACTCATCTACTCATTGTTGAGTTAAGGGTTAAATTGTGCATCCTTGTTCTATTCTCTGTCACTATTTTTCGAACCATGCTGAACACCCTCTCTGATGATGCATTGCTGTGTGACACGCACAAAAGTGCCTTCATTAAATGCACTAGATGGCAGTATTATCCTGTTTAAGAGTGTCACAACATTGCTGTTTACGGCAGACGAACTGCTTTACCGTAGAGGAAAACACGTCACTCAGGTCCGCATGGAGCTGGAGGGGGCGTGGCCTCCAGCTCCGCCTGAATTTCGGGAGATTTTCGGGAGAAAATTTTGTCCCGGGAGGTTTTCGGGAGAGGCGCTGAATTTCGGGAGTCTCCCGGAAAACCCGGGAGGGTTGGCAAGTATGTGTTACTTTAATTTGTTTTCAAGTAAAATACCCCTATTTGTAAGGGCGTGGAGGCTTTTATTTTGCCGTGGTCAATTACATGTAGGAGAAAAAATGCCCTGTAAAATCCCTGTAAATTTTATGGTAACATTCTGGCAGTTTTTGACCGTAAAATATACAGATGTTGTTGTTTTTTTACAGTGTAGTTAATATCAGAAGAAATGGGAGTGTAACGGTACATAGTCATTGTAGGATTTTTCAGTACGGAACCTTCGTTTCAGTACCAATTTCCCACACGGTACCCAAAAAAAAGTGAGGGACGGCAAATGTAGATTCATGGACTGTCTGCCGTTTGTTTTTGAACAATTATGTAAACAAAGTGAAACCAAAGCTGGTTTATATTTACTTGCTGTTCTCCAAACTGTTCCCAAATTGAACGGAAGCGTGACTTGAAAGCCCAGTTACGTATCAAAAAAAGGTGTTCATGCTACAAGAGAAAGCAAATACCTTTCTTTTTTTTTTATTAGCGTTACTGTGAAAGTTCCACAAAGTTATTTCTAGTCTCTTTGAACTCATTAAACCCTCGCTTGTTGTTTTTTTTCCAACTGGCATGGTCGCTTCCAAAGCTGCTTTGGTTTTCAGACGCACTGAAGACAGTTTTACGGTTTGATTGATAGCAACCCACCGCACGCTTAAGAAATGTTGGCGCGGCCCCGTCAGAAACAAACAGTCAGTGTTGTGTTGCAACACACTCATGCACATGAAATTAGTTTTCTCCAAACGTGTTCAAAAGCAGCCGGGAGTCAAGCAGCAGAAAGAAATTATGAAGTGATATTGCGAGTACTTTGCTCAGGTGGAAGTCTCTTCACGACAATTACAAGGGCTAAGTCGTAACGTTGCACTCCAGTCCTCTTGGTGGCGCCACATTGCAGCCAACTGTGATATCGATATATCTATACCACGTCGGGATGTAACGATAAATTACATCGATAACCGCAGTAAAACTTTTTCAATACATTTTCGCTGATTTGAAGATTTTCTGTTTGGATTTTTGTTTTAGGCTTCTTGTAAACCTTCCAGTTGTCTCTTTTTCGCATTCTTTCTGATGTTCTTTCTTCCTTGTGTTGAATGTCCTCCCTGTTTCTCCCATGTAGGATTTTTCGAATGATTTACACGGGACTTCGTAGATGACGTTGCATTTCTTGTCTTGTTCTATTTTGTCTTTTGGATGTACAAGTAACTGTCTTGTTTTTGTGTGAGGTTTAACTGTTTATTTTGGGTTTTTTCATGACCCGCCGTATTGGTTCAGTTACTCCCCTAATGTACGGTAAGGTTATGACCTCTTCGTTCTTTATTTCAGGTTTTTCTTTGTTCTTTTCCTAGTTAGGGACCGCAATGTCCCTTTGGGACAGAGGACCCTATTGTAATTGTAAGGTTTTATTAGGGCCCGCATGGCCCATTGCAAAAGGACTCCCGAAGGGAGTCCTTATGCAATAGGACATAAGGACCTATTGTTTTTCTAAGGTTTTATTAGGGCCCGCATGGCCCATTGCATAAGGACTCCCACAGGGAGTCCTTATGCAATGGGACATAAGGACCTATTGAATTTGTAAGGTTTTTATTATTATTGTTCTTCCGCCGCCTCTTTGAGCACTAATTTGACCCACTTAACATGCTTCAAAACTCACCATATTTGACCCACCCATCAGGACCTGCGAAAATTGTCTTTTAATAAAAAAACCGAACCCCAAAACTCAAAATTGCGCTCTAGCGCCCCCTAGGAAAAAAAAAACTAGACTGCCTATATCTCCCACTAGGAAGGTCGGAGAGACATGAAACAAAAACTTCTATGTAGGTCTGACTTATACCTAGTTTTCATAATTGTATATCCTCGGGCAAAAATCAACAGGAAGTTGGCAATTCCCCCTTCAAGACAAAAAAGTACTAAAAACAGTCACTTTTGCCTCTTTGAGCTCTAATTTTACCCCCTTAACATGCTTCAAAACTCACCAAACTGAAAACACACATCAGGACTGGCTAAAATTGCGATCTAATGAAAAAACCTAACCCCAAATCTAAAAATTGTGCTCTACCGCAATTTTTTTATAAAACGCAGAAAAAACTGCTCCTCGGAAGAAGAAAATGACAAAACTGCCTGTAACTCCCACTGGAAAAGTCGGAGAGACATGAAACAAAAACCTCTATGTAGGTCTCACTTAGACCTACATTTCAGAGATTGACAACCCTCAGCAAAAATCAACAGGAAGTTTGCAATTTCCCCTTCAAAACAACATTTTTTTATAAACCGGTCACTTCTCTTCAAACATTATCTCCTCTGAGCGCGTTTGTCGTTTCAGCTTCAAACTAACACCGGAGAGAGATTGAACCCTTCCAAATAAAAGTTATCGAAATAATTTTTCTAACTGCTCCGGTTTTGATTTTATGAGCCTTCAAAGAACCGCTGCGCTGATGCTGCTGCGCTGATGCTGCTGCGCTGCTGTTTTCTCAAGATGACTGCTTAAAAGCAGGAAGCACCAGCGTGCCCACACAATGCAGACAAGGTAGGTACACTAGACAAAAGTATTGGGACACTTCGGACTAAAAGTAGACAAAAGTATTGGGACACTTATGACTACCACTTTACAAAAGTATTGGGCAACTGGACAGAAGTATTGGGACACTTACACTGGACAAAAGTATTGGGACACTTGGGACTAAAACTTGACAAAAGTATTGGGACACTTAGGACTACCACTGGACAAAAGTATTGGGACACTTACTTATGACTACCACTGGACAAAAGTATTCGGACACTAAGGACTACCACTGAACAAAAGTATTGGGACACTTACACTGGACAAAAGTTTTGGGACACTTCTCAAACTTGACAAACGTATTGGGACACTTAGGATTAGCACCTGCCAAATACGCGGGCTCGACCAATGCTGCTTGCAGCTTTAATTATTATTATTCCGCCGCCACTTTGAGCTGTAATTTGACCCCCTTAACATGCTTCAAAACTCACCAAATTTGACACCCGCATCAGGACTGCCGAAAATTGCCATCTATTTAAAAAAAAAAAAAGAAGTTTAAACTCAAAATTGCGCTCTAGCGCCCCCTAGGAAAAAAACACAGACAAAACTGCCTGTAACTTCCAGTACGAATGTCGTAGAGACATGAAACAAAAACCTCTATGTAGGTCTCACTTAGACCTAGATTTAATACATCAACTTTCTTCAGCAAAAATCAACAGGAAGTTTGCAAATCCCCCTTCAAAACAAAAGTTTTGTAAAAACAGTCACCTTTGCCTCTTTGAGCTGGAATTGGAGCCCCTTAACATGCTTCAAAACTCACCAAATTGGACACACACATCAGGAATGGCGAAAATTGCCATCTAATAAAAAAAACAAAAAACCCAAAACTCAAAATTGCGCTCTAGCGCCCCCTAGGAAAAAACACAGACAAAACTGCCTATAACTTCCAGTAGAAATGTCGTAGAGACATGAAACAAAAATCTCTATGTAGGTCTCACTTAGACACACACATCAGGACTGGCAAAAATTGCGATCTAATAAAAAAAGCAAACCCCAAAACTCAAAATTGTACTCTAGCACCCCCTAGGAATAAAACACAGACAAAACTGCTCCTAGGAAGAAAACACAGACAAAACTGCCTGTAACTTCCAGTAGGAATGTCGTAGAGACATGAAACAAAAACCTCTATGTAGGTCTCACTTAGACCTACATTTCCTAAATTGACAACCCCCAGCAAAAATCAACAGGAAGCTTGCAATTCCCCCTTCAAAACAAAAGTTTTGTAAAAACCGGTCACCTTTTTTCAAACATGATCTCCTCTGAGCGCATTTGTCGTGTCGGCTTCAAACTAGCACAGGAGAGAGATTGAACCCTTCTGATTAAAAGTTGACGAAAGAGTTTTAATTACTGCTCCGGTTGGGATTTTATGTGCCGTCAAAGTCGGTCCCGTCCATTGCTGCTTGCAGCTTTAATTTTTTACTTGTTGTTCCCCTTTTTTGATGGCCCAGGTGGGATATTAGCAGTTTTTGAGTGCATTTTGGATGTGTTTTCTATCTTGTTCTTCCAACCAGGTAGACTTGACAAGTCTGCCTGGTTGGCCAAGCCTATAAGAACAGCTGAAAGGCAACAGGTCACAGTGGTCAGGTGACCCTTCTAAAGAAGACTGCAGATGACAGTCGAAACATGTCATGTAAAGATTCCATCTAATATACTGAAAATATAGTCTGAGTACAAGAACATTTGAAAGAGTATATGAATAAGAAGACATAATGAACCGTTTTGAGCAAAATATTATTAATATAGACTACATTTATTTATGATTATGTGCTGTCATCCCGTATTTATGTCTCTTTAACTAAACAGAACATGCTGTCAGGACCGATGACTGTCCATTTAATGTCAGCTGGAGAAGTCTGCGTCCACTCGTTAGCACATAGTTAGGTTGTGGGGCGAGAATTCCAGTAATGTGATATTGGTGAGCTTTCCCCCAGTTAATGACATGTTTGGTCTTGTTCAACATGCATGCTCGTACAGTAGTACTTTGGAGATACTTGTACAGAGTAGTGATCTCATGGACCTCCGCTAGCTTGCTGGTTACCTAACCTTCCAACCTGTACCTCTTTGCCGTAAGTTACAATAGTTTTTCCCTGCATCTACAAAGGTCTACATGATGATCTTGGTATCAACGCAAAGAAGAGACTTTGATGCATTTTCGAGAGTCGTGTTTAAATATTTTGACAAATTTGACAATTTTTTGTAAAAAAAAAAAATACATATATATATTTTTTTTACAAAAAATTGTAAAAAAAATAAAAATAAAATATATATATATATTTTTTTAATACAAATTTTTTTTTAAATAAAAAAATACACACATATATATATATATATATATATATATATATATATTTACAATTTTTTGTAAAAAAACCATTATTTTCTTATAAATTGTAAAAAAACTATTATTTTTTTATAAATATATATATATATATATATATATATATATATATATATATATATATATATATATATATATATATAAATAGTTTTTTTTTACAATTTATAAGAAAATAATAGTTTATATAAACTATGTCTTAATAAGGTTATCCTTAAAAAATAGTGCTCGATACCGTAGTAGAGCGCAATATATGTATGTGTGGGAAAAAAAATCACAAGACTACTTCATCTCTACAGGCCTGTTTCATGAGGGGTTCCCTCAATCATCAGGAGATTTTTCTCCTGATGATTTTATTTCATGAGGGGTTCCCTCAATCATCAGGAGATTTTTCTCCTGATGATTGAGGGAACCCCTCATGAAACAGGCCTGTAGAGATGAAGTAGTCTTGTGATTTTTTTTCCCACACATACATATATATATATATATATATATATATATATATATATATATATATATATATTTTTTTAATATATATGTTTTTGTTTTTTTTAATTTAAAAAAAAATTAAATAATTGTATATATTTTTTAAAAATAAAAAACAAAAACATTTATATATATATATATATATATATATATATATATAATTTTTTTTAAATTATTTTTCTTTTAATTACAAAAAAAGTACATACACATATATATATATGTGTATGTACTTTTTTTGTAATTAAAAGAAAAATAATTAAAAAAAAAAAAAAAAAATATATATATATATATATATATAAATGTTTTTGTTTTTTATTTCAAAAAAATATATACAATTTAATTTTTTTTAATTAAAAAAAACAAAAACATATTTAAAAAAAAAATAAAAAAAAAAAAAATATATATATATATATATATATATCTATATGTATAATTTTTTTTTTTTTTTACCTATAACTGGTAAAATTCTAGAGACTGAGCTGGCAGTTTTTTTTGCAGTAAATCGGAAGATTATTTTGAACAATGTATGTAAAAAAAAAAAGATTCTAAAAAAATCAAATGCATAGGCAATTAATGTATTGTACATGTATACATTTATATTGATATACTATTCACTGTTAGAAGGGGCCCTCTGAGAGCAACCATAACTGCAGTGTGGCCCTCTATGAAAACAAGTTTGACATGCCTGATGTATTATTCTGACTGATCTTTTTTCTAACACGGTTATTGAATGAAGTGCACTTTTGGAGTTATTTAACTCAGATACGCTAACACTAGCGAGCAGTTAATTAATGGGTGATTAGTTGCAGCCGTAGTTTGGTCCCAAATAATCAGTGTTTTGTCACATGATTTTCAAACTAGATGTGGAAGTGTCACAGGGATATGCTTTTTGTTTCTTCAGTACATGTATCAGGTGTATATATTCTCCCAAAGCTGTTAATATCACTGCTGACCCTCCTGGGGAGTAATCAGACTGTAATTATACCTTTTTAATCACAGGAACATAATCTGTGTGTGCGTGTGTGTGTGTGTGTGTGTTCCTGTATTTCTACCCTTATTGAGACATGAAGAAGGAAAAGTATCTTCCATATGAGGAGGTGTGAACAAGTGATGACATAAATCAATAGCATTGCATCTAATAGACAATGTCTCATTTGTGGTGACATCTATCAAAATGAGGGTGGTCCCAAAAAGGAGGGATTTTTTTTAAATTGACTGTGTGTCGCTTTTAAAAGTGCTCCCCCTCTGGTCAACATATGAAGTAACAACTGTGTGTAAGAAATTGAAATGCACCCCCCTTGGCCAAAATTAATAATAAAATAAATAAATAAATAAATATGTATATAGAGAGACATACTGTAATAACTTGGAGTAAATAATGAAGATTAAAAACCAATTACAAACAAAAAATAAAAATAACTAAAAGCAATCTTTTTCTCACAATGTGTCGACTTTTTTTCTTATAAAATTGAACAATTTCTTATTCTTTCTGTTTCTGTAATATTGGAATATTTTCTCGTAAAATTATAACTTTTTACTGCAAAATGGTGACATTTGTCATATAAAATTGTGACTTATCACAATATTGCCAATTTGTTTGTTGATCTTGTAAAATAGTGACATTTTTTTAGTAAAATTATGACTTTTGTCATAATTTTAGGTAAATTCCAATTATTATAATGCCAAAATTTAAGTTTTCTCATAAAATTGTGACTTTTGTCGAGTAAAATGACGAATCTTTTCATAAAATTGCCAACATTTTAGGCTTTTCTTGTAAAATTGCGACTGTTATTGAGTAAAATTCCAACTTTTATCATAATATTGTACAAATTTTCAGTTTCTCTTGTAACATTTTGACTTGCGTTGAGTAAAATTACATCTTTTATTATAATACTGCCAAAATTCTAAGTTTTTCCCGTGAAATTCCAACTCATTTTTCACAACAAGTTTTTTATATTTACATAGTATGTATATATTATTAATGTTGTAAATACACATCTTTATATATCTAGAAAGGGTGGTCCTAAAGAGGGAGGCATTTTTTGAGTAAAATTATGACTTGTCATAATTTTGCCAAGTAAAATTCAGATTAATATTATAATATTGCCCAAATTTTAAAGTTTTCTTTTAAAACGGACTTTTGTCAAGTAAAATTACAACTCATTTCATAGAATTGCCAACATTTTAAGATTTCTTGTAAAATTGCGACTGTCATTGAGTAAAATTCCAACTTTTATCATAATATTGCACACATGTTCCGTTTTCCTTGTAAAAATTTTGACTTGCGTTGAGTAAAATGACGACTTTTATTATAACACTGCCACAATTCTAAGTTTTTCTTGTGAAATCCTAACTCATTTGTCACAACAAGCTTTTTTATATATATTTGCATAGTATGTATATATTATTAATGTTGTAAATACACTTCTTTATATATCTAGAAAGGCTGGTCCTAAAGAGGGAGGCATTTTTTGAGTAAAATAATGACTTGTCATAATTTTGCCAAGTAAAATTCAGATTAATATTATAATATTGCCCAAATTTTAAAGTTTTCTTTTAAAACGGACTTTTGTCAAGTAAAATTACAACTCATTTCATAAAATTGCCAACATTTTAAGATTTCTTGTAAAATTGCGACTTTTTGAGTAAAATTCCAGCTTTTATCATAATATTGGACAAATGTTCAGTTTTTCTTGTAAAATTTTGACTTGCGTTGAGTAAAATGACGACTTTTATTATAGCACTGCCACAATTCTAAGTTTTTCTTGTGAAATTGTGACCTTTTTATTGTGAAATTCCAACTCATTTTTCACAACAAGCTTTTTTATATTTGCATAGTATGTATATATTATTAATGTAAATACACATCTTTATATATCTAGAAAGGGTGGTCCTAAAGAGGGAGGCATTTTTTGAGTAAAATGATGACTTGTCATAATTTTGCCAAGTAAAATTCTGATTAATAATATAATATTGCCCAAATGTTAAAGTTTAATAAGTTTAGTTTCGAGTAAAATCAGGACTCTTTTCATAAAATTGCCAACATTTTAAGATTTCTTGTAAAATTGCGACTGTTTTTGAGTAAAATTCCAGCCTTTATCATAATATTGCACACATGTTCAGTTTTCCTTGTAAAAATTTTGACTTGCGTTGAGTAAAATAACGACTTTTATTATAATACTGCCACAATTCTAAGTTTTTCTTGTGAAATTCCAACTCATTTTTCACAACAAGCTTATTTTATATATTAATAGTATGTATATATTATTAATGTTGTAAATACACTTATTTATATATCTAGAAAGGGTGGTCCTAAAGAGGGAGGCATTTTTTGAGTAAAATAATTACTTGTCAAAATTTTGCCAAGTAAAATTCAGATTAATCTTATAATATTGCCCAAATTTTAAAGTTTTCTTTTAAAACGGACTTTTGTCAAGTAAATTTACAACTCATTTCATAAAATTGCCAACATTTTAAGATTTCTTGTAAAATTGCGACTGTTTTTGAGTACAATTCCAGCTTTTATCATAATATTGCACAAATGTTCAGTTTTTCTTGTAAAATTTTGACTTGCGTTGAGTAAAATAACGACTTTTATTATAATACTGCCACAATTCTAAGTTTTTCTTGTGAAATTCCAACTCATTTTTCACAAGCTTTTTTTTAATTTGCATAGTATGTATATATTATTAATGTTGTAAATACACATCTTTATATATCTAGAAAGGCTGGTCCTAAAGAGGGAGGCAATTTTTGAGTAAAATAATGACTTGTCATAATTTTGCCAGGTAAAATCCCGATTAATATTATAATATTGCCAAAATGTTAAAGTTTAATAAGTTTAGTTTCGAGTAAACTCAGGACTCTTTTCATAAAATTGCCAACATTTTAAGCTTTTCTTGTAAAATTGCGACTGTTTTTGAGTAAAATTCCAGCTTTTATCAGAATATTGCACAAATGTTCAGTTTTTCTTGTAAAATTTTGACTTGCGTTGAGTAAAATGACGACTTTTATTATAACACTGCCACAATTCTAAGTTTTTCTTGTGAAATTGTGACCTTTTTCTTGTGAAATTCCAACTCATTTTTCACAACAAGTTTTTTATATTTACATAGTATGTATATATTATTAATGTTGTAAATACACATCTTTATATATCTAGAAAGGCTGGTCCTAAAGAGGGAGGCATTTTTTGAGTAAAAATAATGACTTGTCATAATTTTGCCAAGTATAATCCCAATTAATATTATAATATTGCCCAAATTTTAAAGTTTAATAAGTTTAGTTTCGAGTAAAATCAGGACTCTTTTCATAAAATTGCCAACATTTTAAGATTTCTTGTAAAATTGCGACTGTCATTGAGTAAAATTCCAGCTTTTATCATAATATTGCACACATGTTCAGTTTTTCTTGTAAAATTTTGTCTTGCGTTGAGTAAAATAACGACTTTTATTATAATACTGCCACAATTCTAAGTTTTTCTTGTGAAATTCTAACTCATTTTTCACAACAAGCTTTTTTTATATTTACATAGTATGTATATATTATTAATGTTGTAAATACACATCTTTATATATCTAGAAAGGATGGTCCTAAAGAGGGAGGCATTTTTTGAGTAAAATAATGACTTGTCATAATTTTGCCAAGTAAAATTCCGATTAAAGTTATAATATTGCCCAAATGCTAAAGTTTTCTTATAAAATTGTGACTTTTGTCGAGTAAAATGACTACTCTATTCATAAAATTGCCAACATTTTAAGCTTTTCTTGTAAAATTGCAACTGTTATTGAGTAAAATTCCAGCTTTTATAATAATATTACACACATGTTCAATTTTCCTTGTTAAAATTTTGACTTGCATTGAGTAAAATAACGACTTTTATTATAATACTGCCACAATTCTATGTTTTTCTTGTGAAATTGTGACCTTTTCCTTGTGAAATTCCAACTCATTTTTCACAACAAGCTTTTTTGTATTTACATAGTATGTATATATTATTAATGTTGTAAATACACATCTTTATATATCTAGAAAGGCTGGTCCTAAAGAGGGAGGCATTTTTTGAGTAAAATGATGACTTGTCATAATTTTGCCAAGTAAAATTCAGATTAATATTATAATATTGCCCAAATGTTAAAGTTTAATAAGTTTAGTTTCGAGTAAAATCAGGACTCTTTTCATAAAATTGCCAACATTTTAAGATTTCTTGTAAAATTGCGACTGTCATTGAGTACAATTCCAGCTTTTATCATAATATTGCACAAATGTTCAGTTTTTCTTGTAAAATTTTGACTTGCGTTGAGTAAAATGACGACTTTTATTATAACACTGCCACAATTCTAAGTTTTTTCTTGTGAAATTCTAGCTAATTTTTCACAACAAGCTTTTTTTATATATTAATAGTATGTATATATTATTAATATAATGTAAATACACATCTTTATATATCTAGAAAGTGTGGTCCTAAAGAGGGAGGCATTTTTTGAGTAAAATAATGACGTGTCATAATTCTGCCAAGTAAAATTCAGATTAATATTATAATATTGCCCAAATTTTAAAGTTTTCTTTTAAAACGGACTTTTGTCAAGTAAATTTACAACTCATTTCATAAAATTGCCAACATTTTAAGATTTCTTGTAAAATTGCGACTGTTTTTGAGTAAAATTCCAGCTTTTATCATAATATTGCACAAATGTTCAGTTTTTCTTGTAAAATTTTGACTTGCGTTGAGTAAAATGACGACTTTTATTATAACACTGCCACAATTCTAAGTTTTTCTTGTGAAATTGTGACCTTTTTCTTGTGAAATTCCAACTCATTTTTCACAACAAGCTGTTTTATATTTGCATAGTATGTATATATTATTAATGTTGTAAATACACATCTTTATATATCTAGAAAGGCTGGTCCTAAAGAGGCAGGCATGTTTTGAGTAAAATGATGACTTGTCATAATTTTGCCAAGTAAAATTCCGATTAATAATATAATATTGCCCAAATGTTAAAGTTTAATAAGTTTAGTTTCGAGTAAAATCAGGACTCTTTTCATAATATTGCCAACATTTTAAGATTTCTTGTAAAATTGCGACTGTTTTTGAGTAAAATTCCAGCTTTTATCATAATATTGCACAAATGTTCAGTTTTTCTCGTAAAATAATGACTTGCGTTGAGTAAAATGACGACTTTTATTATAATACTGCCACAATTCTAAGTTTTTTCTTGTGAAATTCTAACTCATTTTTCACAACAAGTTTTTTTTTATATTTACATAGTATGTATATATTATTAATGTTGTAAATACACATCTTTATATATCTAGAAAGGCTGGTCCTAAAGAGGTAGGCATTTTTTGAGTAAAATAATGACTTGTCATAATTTTGCCAAGTAAAATTCAGATTAATATTATAATATTTCCCAAATTTTAAAGTTTTCTTTTAAAACAGACTTTTGTCAAGTAAATTTACAACTCATTTCATAAAATTGCCAACATTTTAAGATTTCTTGTAAAATTGCGACTTTTTGAGTAAAATTCCAGCTTTTATCATAATATTGCACAAATGTTCAGTTTTTCTTGTAAAATTTTGACTTTCGTTGAGTAAAATAACGACTTTTATTATAATACTGCCACAATTCTAAGTTTTTCTTGTGAAATTCCAACTCATTTTTCACAAGCTTTTTTCTAATTTGCATAGTATGTATATATTATTAATGTTGTAAATACACATCTTTATACATCTAGAAAGGCTGGTCCTAAAGAGGGAGGCATTTTTTGAGTAAAATAATGACTTGTCATAATTTTGCCAAGTAAAATCCCGATTAATATTATAATATTGCCCAAATGTTAAAGTTGAATAAGTTTAGTTTCGAATAAAATCAGGACTCTTTTCATAAAATTGCCAACATTTTAAGATTTCTTGTAAAATTGCGACTGTTTTATGAGTAAAATTCCAGCTTTTATCATAATATTGCACACATTTTTTTTCTTGTAAAAATGTTGACTTGCGTTGAGTAAAATAACGACTTTTATTATAATACTGCCACAATTCTAAGTTTTTCTTGTGAAATTGCGACCTTTTTCTTGTGAAATTCCAACAAGCTTTTTTATATTTGCATAGCATGTATATATTATTAATAATGTAAATACACATCTTTATACATCTAGAAAGGCTGGTCCTAAAGAGGGAGGCATTTTCTGAGTAAAATGATGATTCGTCATAATTTTGCCAAGTAAAATCCCGATTAATATTATAATATTGCCCAAATGTTAAAGTTTAATAAGTTTAGTTTCGAGTAAAATCAGGATTCTTTTCATAAAATTGGCAACATTTTAAGATTTCTTGTAAAATTGCGACTGTCATTGAGTAAAATTCCAGCTTTTATCATAATATTGCACAAATGTTCAGTTTTTCTTGTAAAAATGTTGACTTGCGTTGATTAAAATAATGACTTTTATTATAAAAGTTTTTCTTGTGAAATTCCAACTCATTTTTCACAACAAGCTTTTTTATATTTGCATAGTATGTATATATTATTAATGTTGTCAATACACATCTTTATATATCTAGAAAGGCTGGTCCTAAAGAGGGAGGCATTTTTTGAGTAAAATAATGACTTCTCATAATTTTGCCAAGTAAAATTCAGATTTATATTATAATATTGCCCAAATTTTAAAGTTTTCTTTTAAAACTGACTTTTGTCAAGTAAAATTACAACTAATTTCATAAAATTGCCAACATTTTAAGATTTCTTGTAAAATTGCGACTGTCATTGAGTAAAAGTCCAGCTTTTATCATAATATTGCACAAATGTTCAGTTTTTCTTGTGAAATTTTGACTTGCGTTGAGTAAAATGACGACTTTTATTATAGCACTGCCACAATTCTAAGTTTTTCTTGTGAAATTGTGACCTTTTTCTTGTGAAATTCCAACTCATTTTTCACAACAAGCTTTTTTTATATTTGCATAGTATGTATATATTATTAATGTTGTAAATACACATCTTTATATATCTAGAAAGGCTGGTCCTAAAGAGGTAGGCATTTTTCTCAGGTCTCAAGAAGGTAACAAATACAAGAATGTGTGTGTGTGAGAGAGAGAGACATGACAGCCGCTGCGAGTAAATGGACCATCATTTTCTATTTATGTGTTTCAACCTGGCCCCGCTAGTTTGATTCAACAAAAACCTTCCCAACGTGACACTTGGTCACTATTGTTGTGAGTATTGCCAGTTGAAAGTCGTGCAGCACAGAGCTGGCTGGGCCGAGTCACGCTGACGTTCCCAGCGAAAGGCAAGCCAGAGTGATGTTGCTCTCCAATGCTGACTTCATACTTTCTCCATATTTGGAAATGTTTACCTCCTCATGATGCTTGACAGTGGTTGGGAGAAGGGATGTGAGTCATTTCTCGCGGCGCAAAGATCTCAACTTGTCCTAGTGACTGCCATTAGCTTTCCTGCGCCTGGTCTCCAGAGGAACTGTGAGTATCCTTCTTAAGCTTCTACTCCTCACTTCTACCTCCATGGTGGGATCTGACTCTAGGGCACGTTGGTGGGAACATTTGCAATACAGTTGGTTCAAAAGTTGCCGTTCTTCCAGTCTGTTGTTAAGTTGAGGAATTGAGTTTGGCAGAGGCTCCGCGCTGAGGCATTCACATCCACTCCCACCCACGGTAGTTACTGTACCTTTAAGAGGTCTCCCTTTCATTCAACTTGAAATATTTTGGGGGGGGGGGAGTGCTTCAAGGGATTGACCTGATGCTGCTTACTGTATCTTCTTTGATTGATGCCAAGACGGAGTTATCTTCTACCTTTGAAGCCAGTCCCCTGGTGTCATATCAAGCAACCAATCAATGTTTACCATAGTGGATCTAACATAATAGTGTGAGAGTCCAGTCCATAGTGGATCTAACATAATAGTGTGAGAGTCCAGTCCATAGTGGATCTAACATAATATTGTGAGAGTCCAGTCCATAGTGGATCTAACATAATAGTGTGAGAGTCCAGTCCGTAGTAGATCTAACATAATAGTGTGAGAGTCCAGTCCATAGTGGATCTAACATAATAGTGTGAGAGTCCAGTCCATAGTGGAGCTAACATAATAGTGTGAGAGTCCAGTCCATAGTGGATCTAACATAATAGTGTGAGAGTACAGTCCATAGTTGATCTAACATAATAGTGAGAGAGTCCAGTCCATAGGGGATCTAACATAATAGTGTGAGAGTCCAGTCCATAGTGGATCTAACATAATAGTGTGAGAGTCCAGTCCATAGTGGATCTAACATAATAGTGTGAGAGTCCAGTCCATAGTGGATCTAACATAATAGTGTGAAAGTCCAGTCCATAGTGGATCTAACATAATAGTGTGAGAGTCCAGTCCATAGTGGATCTAACATAATAGTGTGAGAGTCCAGTCCGTAGTGGATCTAACATAATAGTGTGAGAGTCCAGTCCATAGTGGGTCTAACATAATAGTGTGAGAGTCCAGTCCATAGTGGATCTAACATAATATTGTGTATGTGTGTGTGTGTGTGTGTGTGTGTGTGTGTGTGTGTGTATATGTACTGTAGATCAGTGGTCCCCAACCACCAGGCCGCGGCCCGGTACCGGTCCGTGAATCGATTGGTACCGGGCCGCACAAGAAATTGGAAAAAAAATAAAATAAATAAAAATGTTTTTATTTTTATTTTTTTTAATTAAATCAACATAAAAAAACACAAGATACACTTACAATTAGTGCACCAACCCAAAAAAAACTCCCTCCCCCATTTACACTCATTCGCACAAAAGGGTTGTTTCTTTCTGTTATTAATATTTCTGGTTCCTACATTATATATAAATATATATCAATCAGGAAACAGAGTGGACCGACACCAGCAGATGACATGGCACCCCAAACCATCACCCAACCATGCAAATTTTGCATTTCCTTTGGAAATCGAGGTCCCAGAGTCTGGAGGAAGACAGGAGAGGCACAGGATCCACGTTGCCTGAAGTCTAGTGTAAAGTTTCCACCATCAGTGATGGTTTGGGGTGCCATGTCATCTGCTGGTGTCGGTCCACTCTGTTTCCTGAGATCCAGGGTCAACGCAGCCGTCTACCAGCAAGTTTTAGAGCACTTCATGCTTCCTGCTGCTGACCTGCTCTATGGAGATGGAGATTTCAAGTTCCAACAGGACTTGGCGCCTGCACACAGCGCAAAATCTACCCGTGCCTGGTTTACGGACCATGGTATTTCTGTTCTAAATTGGCCCGCCAACTCCCCTGACCTTAGCCCCATAGAAAATCTGTGGGGTATTGTGAAAAGGAAGATGCAGAATGCCAGACCCAAAAACGCAGAAGAGTTGAAGGCCACTATCAGAGCAACCTGGGCTCTCATAACACCTGAGCAGTGCCAGAAACTCATCGACTCCATGCCACGCCGCATTAACGCAGTAATTGAGGCAAAAGGAGCTCCAACCAAGTATTGAGTATTGTACATGCTCATATTTTTCATTTTCATACTTTTCAGTTGGCCAACATTTCTAAAAATCCCTTTTTTGTATTAGCCTTAAGTAATATTCTAATTTTGTGACACACGGAATTTTGGATTTTCATTTGTTGCCACTTCAAATCATCACAATTAAATGAAATAAACATTTGAATGCATCAGTCTGTGTGCAATGAATAAATATAATGTACAAGTTACACCTTTTGAATGCAATTACTGAAATAAATCAAGTTTTTCAAAATATTCTAATTTACTGGCTTTTACCTGTGTATATATATATATTTTTTATTTTTTATTTTTTATTTTTATTTTATTCTTTTTTATATGGGACAAATTTTCAAGCGTTGACCGGTCCACAGTTCCAAAAAGGTTGGGGCCCACTGCTGTAGATCACCTCCACTTGGTCAATTGAAAAGTTGC
>NC_084565.2:39932500-39967500 GCF_033978685.3 Nerophis lumbriciformis
AATATACACACTGCAAGTATATATATAATGTAGTAACAGACACCTTCATAACTATGTAATATGTACAATATACACACTGCAAGAATATATATATATATATAATGTAGTAACAGACACCTTCATAACAATATGTAATATGTACAATATACACACTGCAAGTATATATACAATGTAGTAATAGATACCTTCATAACAATATGTAATATGTACAATATACACACTGCAAGTATATATATAATGTAGTAACAGACACCTTCATAACTACGTAATATGTACAATATACACACTGCAAGTATATATATATAATGTAGTAACAGACACCTTCACAACAATATGTAATATGTACAATATACACACTGCAAGTATATATATAATTTAGTAACAGACACCTTCATAACAATATGTAATATGTACAATATACACACTGCAAGTATGTATATATATATATATGTATATATATATATATATATATATATATATATTGTAGTAACAGACACCTTCATAACAATATGTAATATGTACAATATACACACTGCAAGTATATATATATATATATATATATATATATATATATATATATATATATATATAATATAATGTCGTAACAGACACCTTCATAACATTATGTAATATGTACAATATACACACTGCAAGTGTGTATATATAATGTAGTAACAAACACCTTCATAACAATACGTAATATGTACAATATACATACTGCAAGTATATATATAATGCAGTAACAGACACCTTCATAACAATATGTAATATGTACAATATACACACTGCAAGTATAAATATATATATAATGTAGTAACAGACACATTCATAACAATATGTAATATGTACAATATACACACTGCAAGTATATATATAATGTAGTAACAGACACCTTCATAACAATATGTAATATGTACAATATACACACTGCAAGTATATATATAATGTAGTAACAGACACCTTCATAACAATATGTAATATGTACAATATACACACTGCAAGTATATATATAATGTAGTAACAGACACCTTCATAACAATATGTAATATGTACAATATACACACTGCAAGTATAAATATATAATGTAGTAACAGACACCTTCACAACAATATGTAATATGTACAATATACACACTGCAAGTGTATATATAATGTAGTAACAGACACCTTCATAACAATATGTAATATGTACATTATACACACTGCAAGTATATATATAATGTAGTAACAGATACCTTCATAACAATATGTAATATGTACAATATACACACTGCAAGTATATATATAATGTAGTAACAGACACCTTCATAACAATATGTAATATGTACAATAGGCACACTGCAAGTGTATATATATAATGCAGTAACAGACACCTTCATAACAATATGTAATATGTACAGTAATTACCCTATTTTGATCATTTTTATCATTGCCGGAACTAATTCCTGGGCGCATTGATGTCTGTTTCCATAGCAGCACACTTCCGACTTCCGGCAAGAGTTATGTGTTCCTACTTCCGGAAAAAAAGACACTTGTGTTCTAATCAGAACCCCTGGTGCTCACTGCTCCCCTCACCTCCCAAGGGGTGATCAAGGGTGATGGGTCAAATGCAGAGAATCATTTCGCCACACCTAGTGTGTGTGTGTGACAATCATTGGTACTTTAACATATACAGTATATAAACAACCCTTCACACTAACATTCATATCTATGGACACTGCAGCGATTTTAAAACTGGTGTAATGAGACACTATGGGCACTTTGCAGAGATTTTAAAACTGGTGTAATGAGACACTGTGGACACTTTGCAGAGATTTTAAAACTGGTGTAATGAGACACTATGGGCACTTTGTAGAGATTTTAAAACTAGTGTAATGAGACACTGTGGACACTTTGCAGAGATTTTAAAACTGGTGTAATGAGACACTATGGACACTTTGCAGGGATTTTAAAACTGGTGTAATGAGACACTGTGGACACTTTGCAGACATTTTAAAACTGGTGTAATGAGACACTGTGGACACTTTGCAGAGATTTTAAAACTGGTGTAATGAGACACTATGGACACTTTGCAGGGATTTTAAAACTGGTGTGATGAGACACTGTGGACACTTTGCAGATATTTTAAAACTGGTGTAATGAGACACTGTGGACACTTTGCAGAGATTTTAAAACTGGTGTAATGAGACACTGTGGACACTTTGCAGGGATTTTAAAACTGGTGTAATGAGACACTGTGGACACTTTGCAGAGATTTTAAAACTGGTGTAATGAGACACTGTGGACACTTTGCAGAGATTTTAAAACTGGTGTAATGAGACACTGTGGACACTTTGCAGAGATTTTAAAACTGGTGTAATGAGACACTATGGACACTTTGCAGAGATTTTAAAACTGGTGTAATGAGAGCCCGCCTTAACAGCCATTATTGCGCCGATTGGTGTTTTGAAAGCCAACACCTGCTGCTAGCCAAGGTGTGCACAAACTACTTAATAGATTTTTATGACGGTGGGAAGCTGATATTGAGAGGAAAATGTGATTTAATTGTCCAGTTCAACTTCCTGTACTTTGGGAAATTGGCGATTGATGCGGTCGAGTCACATCCGCTTGGTTCTTGATGAACCAGCGTCGGATTCCACAGAGGACACGGAAACCAAACAAAAGCGAAAGCCGGGGCTTAGCCAAATGGAGAGTGTGTATTTACGTAAAGAGCTTTAATGCTGCAAGATTGGGACTTAATGCCATCACAGAGGTGGAGGGACCTCGCACACGGCCGCCATGTTTCGGAGCATCAGGAGGAAAAGCTTCTCTGCTCGCATGGCGCCTTTAGTCCTCACTTAGTGGCTCGGCCCACAAAAGGCTTCGTTAGCGGATTAAAGTCAATTGTGTGGTAGCCTGCATGGTGGATGGAGTGCGTGCGACCCCTCACCAGCCCCTCTGAGAGCTCAGGCTCACGAGTGTCAGGTTGGAGGTCCCACACATTCAAGTCAACCCTCTTGTAACTTTCCATTGTTGGGAGCACTCCTTTCGCCACAAACAAATCTGGACCGCCACAGATACATTTGGTACAACCTGCCCAAGAACAGACATGCAGTGACAGGGTATACGGAACAGCAAGACTCAAGTTTCCGCCACAAACATCGCTATTAGTTTTTTTCGCCACAAACAAATCTGGACCGCCACAGATAAATTTGGTACATTCACCCAAGAACAGACATGCAGAGACAGGGTAGACGGAACAACAAGACACTCGTTTTGGCAACAAAATCAATGTTTGTTTTTTGGCCACAAACAAATCTGGACCGCCACAGATACATTTGGTACAACCCGGGCAAGAACAGACTTGCTGTGACAGGGTAAACAAAACAGTAATACACTTGTTTTGGCAAAAAAACAACAACAACAGTTTTTTCGCCACATTCAGTGACAGGGTAGACGGAACAACAAGACACTCGTTTTAGCAACAACCAACAATATTTATATTTTCGCCACAGACATATCTAGACCGCCACAGATAAATTGGGTACAACTAGTCCAAGAACAGACATGCAGTGACAGGGAAGACGGAACAGCAAGACTCTAGTTTCCGCAACAAACATCGATATTAGTTTTTTTGCCACAAACAAATCTGGACCGCCACAGATAAATTTGGTACATTCACCCAAGAACAGACATGCAGAGACAGGGTAGACGGAACAACAAGACTCTTGTTTCGGCAACAAACATCAATATTTGTTTTTTCGCCACAAACAAATCTGGACCGCCACAGATACAGTTGGTACATCCTGCCCAAGAACAGACATGCAGAGACAGGGTAGATGGAACAGCAAAACACTTATTTTGCCAACAAATATCAATATTAGTTTTTTCGCCACAAACAAATCTGGACCGCCACAGATACATTTGGTACAACTTGCTCAAGAACAGACATGTTGTGACAGGGTAAACAAAACAGCAATACGCTCGTTTTGGCAAAAAACATTAGTTTTTTCGCCACAAACAAATCTGGACCGCCACAGATAATTTTGGTACATTCTCCCAAGAGCAGACATTCAGTGACAGGGTAGACCGAACAAGACACTTGTTTTAGCAACAACCAACAATATTTGTATTTTCGCCACAGACAAATCTAGACCGCCACAGATAAATTGGGTACAACTAGCCCATGAACAGACATGCAGTGACAGGGTAGACGGAACAACAAGACTCTTGTTTCGGCAACAAACATCAATATTTGTTTTTTCGCCACAAACAAATGTGGACCGCCACTGATAAATTTGGTACAACCTGCTCAAGAACGGACATGCAGAGACAGGGTAGACGGAACAGCAAGACACTCGTTTTGGCAACAAACATCAATATTAGTTTTTTCGCCACAAACAAATCTGGACCGCCACAGATACATTTGGTACAACTTGCTCAAGAACAGACATGCAGTGACAGGGTAAACGAAACAGCAATACACTCGTTTTGGCAAAAAACATTAGTTTTTTCACCACAAACAAATCTGGACGGCCACAGACAAATTTGGTACATTCACCCAAGGACAGACATGCAGAGACAGGGTAGACAGAACATCAAGACACTCGTTTTGGCAACAAAATCAATGTTTGTTTTTTGGCCACAAACAAATCTGGACCGCCACAGATAAATTTGGTACAACTTGCTCAAGAACAGACATGCAGTGACAGAGTAAACGAAACAGCAGTACACTCGTTTTTGGCAAAAAACATTAGTTTTTTCGCCACAAACAAATCTGGACCGCCACAGATACATTTGGTACATTCACTCAATAGCAGACATGCAGAGACAGGGTAGACGGAACAACAAGACACTCGTTTTGCAACAAACATCAATATTTGTTTTTCGCCACTGACTTATCTGGACCGCCACAGATAAATTTGGTACAATCTGCCCAAGAACAGACATGTTGTGACAGGGTAAACAAAACAGCAATACACTCGTTTTGGCAAAAAACATTAGTTTTTTTCGCCACAAACAAGTCTGGACCACCACAGATAAATTTGGTACATTCGCCCAAGAGCAGACATGCAGTGACAGGGTAGACGGAACAACAAGACTCTTGTTTCGGCAACAAACATCAATATTTGTTTTTTTGCCACAAACAAATCTGGACCGCCACAGATAAACTTGGTACATCCTGCCCAAGAACAGACATGCAGAGACAGGGTAGACGGAACAGCAAGACACTCGTTTTGCCAACAAATATCAATATTACTTTTTTCGCCACAGATAAATTTGGTACAACTTGCTCAAGAACAGACATGCAGTGACAGAGTAAACATAACAGCAATACACTCGTTTTGCCAACAAATATCAATATTAGTTTTTTCGCCACAAACAAATCTGGACCGCCACAGATACATTTGGTGCATTCACTCAAGAGCAGACATGCAGAGACAGGGTAGACGGAACAACAAGACTCGTTTTGCAACAAACATCAATATTTGTATTTTCGCCACAGACAAATCTAGACCGCCACAGATAAATTGGGTACAACTAGCCCAAGAACAGACATGCAGTGACAGGGTAGACGGAACAACAAAACTCTTGTTTCGGCAACAAACATCAATATTTGTTTTTTCGCCACAAACAAATCTGGACCGCCACAGATACAGTTGGTACATCCTGCCCAAGAACAGACATGCAGAGACAGGGTAGATGGAACAGCAAAACACTTATTTTGCCAACAAATATCAATATTAGTTTTTTCGCCACAGATAAATTTGGTACAACTTGCTCAAGAACAGACATGCAGTGACAGAGTAAACATAACAGCAATACACTCGTTTTGGGCAAAAAACATTAGTTTTTTCGCCACAAACAAATCTGGACTGCCACAGATACATTTGGTGCATTCACTCAAGAGCAGACATGCAGAGACAGGGTAGACGGAACAACAAGACACTCGTTTTGCAACAAACATCAATATTTGTTTTTCGCCACTAACTTATCTGGATCGCCACAGATAAATGTGGTACAACCTTCCCAAGAACAGACATGTTGTGACAGGGTAAACAAAACAGTAATACACTCGTTTTGGCAAAAAACATTAGTTTTTTCACCACAAACAAATCTGGACTGCCACAGATAAATTTGGTACATTCACCCAAGAACAGACATTCAGTGACAGGGTAGACGGAACAACAACACACTCGTTTTAGCAACAACCAACAATATTTGTATTTTCGCCACAGACAAATCTAGACCGCCACAGATAAATTGGGTACAACTAGCCCAAGAACAGACACGCAGTGACAGGGTAGACGGAACAACAAGACTCTTGTTTCGGCAACAAACATCAATATTTGATTTTTCGCCACAAACAAATCTGGATTGCCACAGATAAAGTTGGTACATCCTGCCCAAGAACAGACATGCAGTGACAGGGTAGATGGAACAAGATTCTTGTTTCGGCAACAAACATCAATATTTGTTTTTTCGCCACAAACAAATGTGGACCGCCACAGATACATTTGGTACAACCTGCCCAAGAACAGACATACAGAGACAGGGTAAACGAAACAGCAATACATTTGTTTTGGCAAAAAACATTAGTTTTTTCGCCACAAACAAATCTGGACCGCCACAGATACATTTGGTGAATTCACTCAAGAGCAGACATGCAGAGACAGGGTAGACAGAACAACAAGACACTCGCTTTGGCAACAAACATCAATATTAGTTTTTTCGCCACAAACAAATCTGGACCGCCACAGATACATTTGGTACAACTTGCTCAAGAACAGACATGTTGTGACAGGGTAAACAAAACAGCAATACACTCGTTTTGGCAAAAAACAGTTTTTTCACCACAAACAAGTCTGGACCACCACAGATAATTTTGGTACATTCTCCCAAGAGCAGACATTCAGTGACAGGGTAGACGGAACAACAAGACACTCATTTTAGCAACAACCAACAGTATTTGTATTTTCGCCACAGACAAATTTAGACCGCCACAGATAAATTGGATACAACTAGCACAAGAACAGACATGCAGTGACAGGGTAGACGGAATAGCAAGACTCTAGTTTCCGCAACAAACATCGATATAAGTTTTTTCGCCACAAACAAATTTGGTACATTCACCCAAGAACAGACATGCAGTGACAGGGTAGACGGAACAACAAGACACTCGTTTTGGCAACAAACATCAATATTTGTTTTTTCGTCACAAACAAATCTGGACCGCCACAGATACATTTGGTACATTCACCCAAGAGCAGACATGCAGTGACAGGGTAAACGAAACAGCAATACACTCGTTTTGGCAAAAAAACATTAGTTTTTTCGCCACAAACAAATCTGGACCACCACAGATACATTTGGTACATTCGCCCAAGAACAGACATGCAGTGACAGGGTAGACGGAACAGCAAGACTCTTGTTTCGGCAACAAACATCAATATTAGTTTTTTTCGCCACAAACAAATCTGGACCGCCACAGATATATTTGGTATAACCTGCCCAAGAGCAGACATGCAGAGACAGGGTAGACGGAACAACAAGACACTCGTTTTGGCAACAAACATCAATATTAGTTTTTTGGCCACAAACAAATGTGGACCGCCACAGATACTCACACAGAGAATAATGTGAATAAAGTTAAATGTAATATCAGGGCCTTGCTGACACATTTTAACTGACTTTTTAAATGTCTGTTACACAACACGACCTCTCAAGTGAGCCTGGATGTTTCCAGTACTTTCTACCTCCGGTCCAGGGCTTTCTTTAGCGTGTCACTCGCCGAGCTGTACCTGAACATACTTAGCCGTATAGGAAGTCTATAAATACAGGCCTGCAGGCGCAAGGTGTGTATACATTTTTCATGGGCTTCCTCCCATCTACCTTTTCAGGCTGCCCACATTAGGACCCAATCAGGCCGTCCACCGCAGAGCACTCGCCAAGTCTCCATGGAGACGTCATGTGTGCTGACTCAAATGCGCCTTTTTATTCCTACTCATAAAAATAGCAGAAAAAGAAGAAGGCCATTAAGGCCAATTACTGCTAATTCAACCAATCCCTGGAAAATACATGCGGCCTTGCATCTTTGTCCAATCCCCCTCATTTTGTCCCAGCGGTTTGTCTTCACCTTCTCCTTTACATTCACTCATTTGACCAAAAACTAGCTACTCATTGTTTTACCCAAAGTGCAGGCAAACGACAGAATAATGCATAATGATAATAATAATAACAACAATAAGACCAACTTTGGTGGTGATTGTTTTTCAAACTATGCAGGACTGTATGCGAATTGATAACATGTGTAAACAATAAACATCACATGAAGAACAATGAACATAAGCTAACATAATTGTAAATAAACGTAACATGAATGCAAATATATGTAAGGCAACTTCATGAATGCAAATATACTTAAGCTGACATCATAAATGTAAACAAACGTACGCTAATATCAATGTAAATAAATGTAAGCCAACATCACAACTGTAAATAAACAGAAGATAACATCATCATATAAATAAACAGAAGATAACATCATCATATAAATAAACAGAAGATAACATAAAATATAAGATAAACACTTAAAAGACTAATTACAAATTCATAAAAACACTTAAAAGACTGACAAGTTCATAAAAACACTTAAAAAACCAATGACAAGTTCATGAAAACCCCTAAAAGACTAATGAAAAGTTAATAAAAATACTTAAGACTATCCATCCATTTTCTACTTCACAAAAACACTTAAAAGACTAATGACAAGTTCATAAAAATACTTAAGACTAATGACAATTTCAATTTCATAAAAATACTTAAAAGACTAATGACAAGTTCATAAAAATACTTAAAAGACTAATGACAATTTCAATTTCATAAAAATACTTAAAAGACTAATGACAAGTTCATAAAAATACTTAAAAGACTGACAAGTTCATAAAAACACTTAAGGCTAATGACAAGTTCATAAAAACACTTAAAAGACTAATGACAAGTTCATAAAAACACTTAAAAGACTAATGACAATTTCATAAAAATACTTGAAAGGCTAATGACAAGTTCATAAAAACACTTAAGACTAATGAAAAGTTCATAAAACACTTAAAAGACTAATGACAAGTTCATAAAAATACTTAAAAGACTAATGACAAGTTCATAAAAACACTTAAGACTAATGACAAGTTCATAAAAACACTTAAAAGACTAATTTCTATTTCATAAAAATACTTAAAAGGCTAATGACAAGTTCATAAAAACACTTAAAAGACTAATGACAAGTTCATAAAAACACTTAAAAGACTAATGACAAGTTCATAAAAACACTTAAAAGACTAATGACAAGTTCATAAAAACACTTAAAAGACTAATGACAAGTTCATAAAAACACTTAAAAGACTAATGACAAGTTCATAAAAACACTTAAAAGACTAATTTCTATTTCATAAAAATACTTAAAAGGCTAATGACAAGTTCATAAAAACACTTAAAAGACTAATGACAAGTTCATAAAAACACTTAAAAGACTAATGACAAGTTCATAAAAACACTTAAAAGACTAATTTCAATTTCATAAAAATACTTAAAAGGCTAATGACAAGTTCATAAAAACACTTAAAAGACTAATGACAAGTTCATAAAAACACTTAAAAGACTAATGACAAGTTCATAAAAACACTTAAAAGACTAATGACAAGTTCATAAAATCACTTAGAAGGCTAATGACAATTTCATAAAAATACTTAAAAGGCTAATGACAAGTTCATAAAAATACTTAAAAGACTGACAAGTTCATAAAAACACTTAAGACTAATAACAAGTTCATAAAAACACTTAAAAGACTAATGACAAGTTCATAAAAACGCTTAAAAGACTGATAGTTTCATAAAAACACTTAAAAGGCTAATGACAAGTTCATAAAAACACTTCAAAGATTAATGACAAGTTCATTAAAACACTTCAAAGACTAATGACAATTTCATAAAAATACTTAAAAGGCTAATGACAATTTCAATTTCATAAAAATACTTAAAAGGCTAATGACAATTTCATAAAAATACTTAAAAGGCTAATGACAATTTCAATTTCATAAAAATACTTAAAAGGCTAATGACAATTTCATAAAAATACTTAAAAGGCTAATGACAAGTTCATAAAAATACTTAAAAGGCTAATGACAAGTTCATAAAAACACTTCAAAGACTAATGACAAGTTCATAAAATACTTGACTAATGACATGTTCATAAAAATACTTAAAAGACTGATGACAAGTTCATAAAAACACTTAAAAGACTGATGGCAAGTTCATAAAAACACTTAAAAGACTAATGACAATTTCATAAAAATACTTAAAAGGCTAATGACAAGTTCAAAAAAATACTTCAAAGACTGATGACAAGTTCATAAAAACACTTAAAAGATTAATGACAATTTCATAAAAATACTTATTAAATATTTTAATAAACAATAACAATACTACTAACCAAATATTTACAGAATAAACAGTAATTATATTATTGCTACTAATAAAATACACAATGAATGTATCTACATACATTTTAAAAAAAATATTAAACAAAAAAATATTTTAATTTAATAAAAAATACATTTAATTAATGAAGCAGTTAAATGTTGTTAGCTAATTTTGGGCAAGACAACACTAATTTATGGAAATAAGACATTAATAAAACAACATATTTAATCTTTAAAAAAACCCAAATGCTACTACTCTTACTAAAATATTTTAATAAACAATAATACTTTTACCCAAAAATGTACAGAATAAACAGTAACACTACTAAAACTGCTAATAAAATACACAATGAATATATCTTTCTATATCTAATATATACATTTTAAATTAAATATTAACCCAAAAAATATTTAATTTTAATTTAATAAAAAATGAATTTAATTAATGAAGAAAGTAAATGCTGTTAGCTAATTTTGGGCAAGAAAACACTAATTTATGGAAATAAGACATTATTATAACAACATATTTAATTAAAAATGTCAAAAGCTACTACAAGCACTACTAAAATATTTTAAGAATAAACAATAACAATATTGCTACTCAAATATTTATAGAATAAACAGAAAAACTGCTAATACTACTAATATTAATAAAATACACAATGAATGCAACAACAAATTTGTAAAATGAAATATTAAACCAACAAATATTTAATTTTAATTCAATTAAAAATACATGTAATTAATTAAGCAGTTAAATGCTGTAAGCTTAATTTGTGCAATTCAACACTCATTTATGGAAACTAGACATTATTATGATAAAGTATTTAATAAAAAATAACTACTACTTCTAACTAGTAACTCTTACTACTACTAATAATTTAATTTAATTTAATAAAAAATACATTTAATTAATGAAGCAGTTAAATGCTGTTTGCTAATTTTAGGCAAGACAACACTAATTTATGGACACAAGACATTAATATAACAACCTATTTAATCCTTAAAAAATAACAAATGCTACTACTCCTACTAAAATATTTTAATAAACAATAATACTATTACCCAAAAATGTACAGAATAAACAGTAACACTACTAATACTAATACTGCTAATAAAATACACAATGAATATATCTACATACATTTTAAATAAAATATTAACCCCAAAAATATTTAATTTTAATTTAATAAAAAAATACATTTAATTAATGAAGCAGGTAAATGCTGTTAGCTAATTTTGGGCAAGACAGCAATAATTTCTGTAAACAAGACATTAAAATAACAACATATTTAATTAAAAATATCAAAAGCTACTACAACCACTACTAATATATATATATATATACAATAACAATACTGCTACCCAAATATTTATAGAATAAACAGTAACACTACTAATACTAATAATATTAATAAAATACACAATGAATGTAACTACAACTATGTAAATATTAAACCAACAAATATTTAATTTTAATTCAATTAAAAATATATTTAAAAAAATAAAGCAGTTAAATACTGTAAGCTTAATTTGGGCAATGCAACACTAATTTATGGAAGCTAGACATTATTATGGTAAAGTATTTAATTAAAAAAATAACTACTACTTCTAACTAGTAACTATTCTTATTATTACTACTACTAATAATAATAAAATACTTAATCAAGGTTAAAAAAAATGCTGCAGTTTGATGACGACCTTTCAAATGATTTGTGTTTTTCATCCAAAAATAACCTCAGAACATTTTTAATAAATGAAAGCAGTTCAATCATGTTGGCTTACTTTCGGCAATTAAAAAAAAAATAAACAAAAAGATAAAATATTGAATATATATGTATAAAATGGTTTACTATTATATATATTTTTCCAAATAGACATAATAAATTAAATAATAAAAATAATTGTTTCCCCCTTTTTCTTTGATTAAATGAATAAATGTGGAAGTTGTTTTTTTTATATTTTTTTAATAATACTAATATTAATAAAATACACAATGAATGCAACTACAAATATGTAAATATTAAACCAACAAATATTTATTTTTAATTCAATTAAAAATATATTTAATTAATTAAGCAGTTAAATGTAGACATTATTATGATAAAGTATTTAATAAAAAAATAACTACTACTTCTAACTAGTAACTCTTATTATTACTACTACTAATAATAATAAAATCATTTATCAAGGTTAAAAAAAATGCTGCAGGTTGATGAAAACGTTTTCAAATGATTTGTGTTTTTTATCCAAAAATAACCTCAGAACATTTTTAATAAATGAAAGCAGTTCAATCATGTTGGCTTACTTTCGGCAATTTTAAAATAACATTTTAAAAAAATAGATAAAATATTGAATATATATGTATAAAATGGTTTAACTCTTATATATATTTTTTTCCAAATAGACATAATAATAAATTAGATATTAAAAATGATTGTTTCCCCCTTTTTCTTTGATTAAATGAATAAATGTGGAAGTTGTTTTTTTTATAATATAATTTATAATATATATTTTTTTATAATACTAATATTAATAAAATACACAATGAATGCAACTACAAATATGTAAATATTAAACCAACAAATATTTATTTTTAATTCAATTAAAAATATATTTAATTAATTAAGCAGTTAAATGTAGACATTATTATGATAAAGTATTTAATAAAAAAACAACTACTACTTCTAACTAGTAACTCTTATTATTATTATTACTACTACTACTACTAATAAAATACTTTATCAAGGTTAAAAAAAATGCTGCAGGTTAATGAGAACCTTTCACATGATTTGTATTCTTCATCCAAAAATAACCTCAGAACATGTTTAATAAATGAAAGCAGTTCAATCATGTTGGCTTACTTTCGGCAATTAAAAAAAAAATAAACAAAAAGATAAAATATTGAATATATATGTATAAAATGGTTTACTATTATATATATTTTTCCAAATAGACTTAATAAAAATAATTGTTTCCCCCTTTTTCTTTGATTAAATTTGATTAAATGAATAAATGTGGAAGTTGTTTTTTTATAATATAATTTTTTTTATAATACTAATATTAATAAAATACACAATGAATGCAACTACAAATATGTAAATATTAAACCAACAAATATTTATTTTCAATTCAATTAAAAATATATTTAATTTATTAAGCAGTTAAATGTAGACATTATTATGATAAAGTATTTAATAAAAAAATAACTACTACTTCTAACTAGTAACTCTTATTATTACTACTACTACTACTACTACTAATAAAATAATTTATCAAGGTTAAAAAAAATGCTGCAGGTTGATGAGAACCTTTCACATGATTTGTGTTTTTCATCCGAAAATAACCTCAGAACATTTTTAATAAATGAAAGCAGTTCAATCATGTTGGCTTACTTTCGGCAATTTTAAAATAAAATTTCAAAAAATAGATAAAATATTGAATATATGTATAAAATGGTTTACTATTATATATATTTTTCCAAATAGACATAATAAATTAATTAATAAAAATAATTGTTTCCCCCTTTTTCTTTGATTAAATGAATAAATGTGGAAGTTGTTTTTTTATAATATAATTTATAATATATATTTTTTTATAATACTAATATTAATAAAATACACAATGAATGCAACTACAAATATGTAAATATTAAACCAACAAATATTTATTTTTAATTCAATTAAAAATAGATTTAATTAATCAAGCAGTTAAATGTAGACATTATTATGATAAAGTATTTAATAAAATAATAACTACTACTTCTAACTAGTAACTCTTATTATTATTACTACTGCTACTACTACTACTACTAATAATAATAAAATACTTTATCAAGGTTAAAAAAAATGCTGCAGGTTGATGAAAACCTTTCACATGATTTGTGTTTTTCATCCAAAAATAACCTCAGAACATTTCTAATAAATGAAAGCAGTTCAATCATGTTGGCTTACTTTCGGCAATTAAAAAAATAAATAAACAAAAAGATAAAATATTGAATATATATTTATAAAATGGTTTAACTATTATAAATATATTTTTCCAAATAGACATAATAATAAATTAGATATTAAAAATGATTGTTTCCCCCTTTTTCTTTGATTAAATGAATAAATGTGGAAGTTGTTTTTTTTATAATATAATTTATAATATATATTTTTTTATAATACTAATATTAATAAAATACACAATGAATGCAACTACAAATATGTAAATATTAAACCAACAAATATTTAATTTTAATTCAATTAAAAATATATTTAATTAATTAAGCAGTTAAATGCTGTAAGCTTAATATGGGCAATGCAACACTAATTTATGGAAACTAGACATTATTATGATAAAGTATTTAATAAAAAAATAACTACTACTTCTAACTAGTAACTCTTATTATTACTACAACTACTAATAATAAAATACTTAATCAAGGTTAAAAAAATGCTGCAGGTTGATGACGACCTTTCAAATGATTTGTGTTTTTCATCCAAAAATAAATAACCTCAGAACATTTTTAATAAATGAAAGCAGTTCAATCATGTTGGCTTACTTTCGGCAATTAAAAAATAAATAAACAAAAAGATAAAATATTGAATATATATGTATAAAATGGTTTACTATTATATATATATTTCCAAATAGACTTAATAAAAATAATTGTTTCCCACTTTTTCTTGGATTAAATTAATAAATTAATAAATGTGGAAGTTGTTTTTTTTTAATATACTTTTTTTTATAATACTAATATTAATAAAACACACAATGAATGCAACTACAAATATGTAAATATTAAACCAACAAATATTTATTTTTAATTCAATTAAAAATATATTTAATTAATTAAGCAGTTAAATGTAGACATTATTATGATAAAGTATTTAATAAAAAAATAACTACTACTTCTAACTAGTAACTCTTCTTATTATTACTACTACTACTAATAATAAAATACTTAATCAAGGTTAAAAAAAAATGCTGCAGGTTGATGACGACCTTTCAAATTATTTGTGTTTTTCATCCAAAAATAACCTCAGAACATTTTTAATAAATGAAAGCAGTTCAATCATGTTGGCTTACTTTCGGCAATTAAAAAATAAATAAACAAAAAGATAAAATATTGAATATATATGTATAAAATGGTTTACTATTATATATATATTTCCAAATAGACTTAATAAAAATTATTGTTTCCCCCTTTTTCTTTGATTAAATTAATAAATGAATAAATGTGGAAGTTGTTTTTTTAATATAATTTTTTTTATAATACTAATATTAATAAAATACACAATGAATGCAACTACAAATATGTAAATATTAAACCAACAAATATTTATTTTTAATTAAATTAAAAATATATTTAATTAATTAAGCAGTTAAATGTAGACATTATTATGATAAAGTATTTAATAAAAAAATAACTACTACTTCTAACTAGTAACTCTTATTATTACTACTACTACTACTACTAATAATAATAAAATAATTTATCAAGGTTAAAAAAAATGCTGCAGGTTGATGAAAACCTTTCAAATGATTTGTGTTTTTTATCCAAAAATAACCTCAGAACATTTTTAATAAATGAAAGCAGTTCAATCATGTTGGCTTACTTTCGGCAATTTTAAAATAACATTTTAAAAAAATAGATAAAATATTGAATATATATGTATAAAATGGTTTAACTATTATATATATTTTTTTCCAAATAGACATAATAATAAATTAGATATTAAAAATGATTGTTTCCCCCTTTTTCTTTGATTAAATGAATAAATGTGGAAGTTGTTTTTTTATAATATAATTTATAATATATATTTTTTTATAATACTAATATTAATAAAATACACAATGAATGCAACTACAAATATGTAAATATTAAACCAACAAATATTTATTTTTAATTCAATTAAAAATAGATTTAATTAATTAAGCAGTTAAATGTAGACATTATTATGATAAAGTATTTAATAAAATAATAACTACTACTTCTAACTAGTAACTCTTATTATTATTACTACTACTACTACTACTACTACTAATAAAATACTTTATCAAGGTTAAAAAAAATGCTGCAGGTTGATGAAAACCTTTCAAATGATTTGTGTTTTTCATCCAAAAATAACCTCAGAACATTTCTAATAAATGAAAGCAGTTCAATCATGTTGGCTTACTTTCGGCAATTAAAAAAAAAATAAACAAAAAGATAAAATATTGAATATATATTTATAAAATGGTTTAACTATTATATATATTTTTTTCCAAATAGACATAATAATAAATTAGATATTAAAAATGATTGTTTCCCCCTTTTTCTTTGATTAAATGAATAAATGTGGAAGTTTTTTTTTTTATAATATAATTTATAATATAATTTTTTTTACAATACTAATAATATTAATAAAATACACAATGAATGCAACTACAAATATGTAAATATTAAACCAACAAATATTAAATTTTAATTCAATTAAAAATATATTTAATTAATTAAGCAGTTAAATGCTGTAAGCTTAATATGGGAATGTAACTACAAATATGTAAATATTAAACCAACAAATATTTATTTTCAATTCAATTAAAAATATATTTAATTAATTAAGCAGTTAAATGTAGACATTATTATGATAAAGTATTTAATAAAAAAATAACTACTACTTCTAACTAGTAACTCTTATTATTACTACTACTACTACTACTAATAATAAAATAATTTATCAAGTTTAAAAAAAATGCTGCAGGTTGATGACGACCTTTCAAATGATTTGTATTCTTCATCCAAAAATAACCTCAGAACATTTTTAATAAATGAAAGCAGTTCAATCATGTTGGCTTACTTTCGGCAATTAAAAAAAAAATAAACAAAAAGATAAAATATTGAATATATATGTATAAAATGGTTTCAATCTTTATTTATATTATATTTATATTAATACTAATATTAATAAAACACACAATGAATGCAACTACAAATATGTAAATATTAAACCAACAAATATTTATTTTTAATTCAATTAAAAATAGATTTAATTAATTAAGCAGTTAAATGTAGACATTATTATGATAAAGTATTTAATACAAAAATAACTACTACTTCTAACTAGTAATTCTTATTATTACTACTACTACTACTACTAATAAAATTATTTATCAAGGTTAAAAAAAATGCTGCAGGTTGATGAAAACCTTTCAAATGATTTGTGTTTTTCATCCAAAAATAACCTCAGAACATTTTTAATAAATGAAAGCAGTTCAATGATGTTGGCTTACTTTCGGCAATTAAAAAAAAAATAAACAAAAAGATAAAATATTGAATATATATGTATAAAATGGTTTACTATCATATATATTTTTCCAAATAGACATAATAAATTAATTAATAAAAATAATTGTTTCCTCCTTTTTCTTTGATTAAATGAATAATGAATAAATGTGGAAGTTGTTTTTTTTTAATATAATTTTTTTATAATACTAATATTAATAAAACACACAATGAATGCAACTACAAATATGTAAATATTAAACCAACAAATATTTATTTTTAATTCAATTAAAAATAGATTTAATTAATTAAGCAGTTAAATGTAGACATTATTATGATAAAGTATTTAATTAAAAAAATAACTACTACTTCTAACTAGTAATTCTTATTATTACTACTACTACTACTACTAATAAAATTATTTATCAAGGTTAAAAAAAATGCTGCAGGTTGATGAAAACCTTTCAAATGATTTGTGTTTTTCATCCAAAAATAACCTCAGAACATTTTTAATAAATGAAAGCAGTTCAATGATGTTGGCTTACTTTCGGCAATTAAAAAAAAAATAAACAAAAAGATAAAATATTGAATATATATGTATAAAATGGTTTACTATCATATATATTTTTCCAAATAGACATAATAAATTAATTAATAAAAATAATTGTTTCCTCCTTTTTCTTTGATTAAATGAATAATGAATAAATGTGGAAGTTGTTTTTTTTTTAATATAATTTTTTTATAATACTAATATTAATAAAACACACAATGAATGCAACTACAAATATGTAAATATTAAACCAACAAATATTTATTTTTAATTCAATTAAAAATAGATTTAATTAATTAAGCAGTTAAATGTAGACATTATTATGATAAAGTATTTAATTAAAAAAATAACTACTACTTCTAACTAGTAATTCTTATTATTACTACTACTACTACTACTAATAATAAACTTATTTATCAAGGTTAAAAAAAATGCTGCAGGTTGATGAAAACCTTTCAAATGATTTGTGTTTTTCATCCAAAAACAACCTCAGAACATTTTTAATAAATGAAAGCAGTTCAATGATGTTAGCTTACTTTCGGCAATTAAAAAAAAAATAAACAAAAAGAGAAAATATTGAATATATATGTCTAAAATGGTTTACTATTATATATATTTTTCCAAATAGACATAATAAATTAAATAGTAAAAATAATTGTTTCCCCCTTTTTCTTTGATTAAATGAATACATGTGGAAGTTGTTTTTTTATAATATAATTTATAATATATATTTTTTTTATAATACTAATATTAATAAAATACACAATGAATGCAACTACAAATATGTAAATATTAAACCAACAAATCTTTATTTTTAATTAAATTAAAAATAGATTTAATTAATTAAGCAGTTAAATGTAGACATTATTATGATAAAGTATTTAATAAAAAAATAACTACTACTTCTAACTAGTAACTCTTATTATTATTATTACTGCTACTACTAATAATAAAATACTTTATCAAGGTTAAAAAAAATGCTGCAGGTTGATGACGACCTTTCAAATGATTTGTATTCTTCATCCAAAAATAACCTCAGAACATTTTTAATAAATGAAAGCAGTTCAATCATGTTGGCTTACTTTCGGCAATTAAAAAAAAAATAAACAAAAAGATAAAATATTGAATATATATGTATAAAATGGTTTACTATTATATATATATTTCCAAATAGACTTAATAAAAATAATTGTTTCCCCCTTTTTCTTTGATTAAATTAATAAATGAATAAATGTGGAAGTTGTTTTTTTTTAATATAATTTTTTTTATAATACTAATATTAATAAAATACACAATGAATGCAACTACAAATATGTAAATATTAAACCAACAAATATTTATTTTTAATTAAATTAAAAATAGATTTAATTAATTAAGCAGTTAAATGTAGACATTATTATGATAAAGTATTTAATAAAATAATAACTACTACTTCTAACTAGTAACTCTTATTATTATTACTACTACTACTAATAATAAAATACTTTATCAAGGTTAAAAAAAATGCTTTCACATGATTTGTGTTTTTCATCCAAAAATAACCTCAGAACATTTTTAATAAATGAAAGCAGTTCAATCATGTTGGCTTACTTTCGGCAATTAAAAAAAAAATAAACAAAAAGATAAAATTTTGAATATATATGTCTAAAATGGTTTACTATTATATATATTTTTCCAAATAGACATAATAAATTAAATAATAAAAATAATTGTTTCCCCCTTTTTCTTTGATTAAATGAATAAATGTGGAAGTTGTTTTTTTATAATATAATTTATAATATATATTTTTTTTATAATACTAATATTAATAAAATACACAATGAATGCAACTACAAATATGTAAATATTAAACCAACAAATATTTATTTTTAATTAAATTAAAAATAGATTTAATTAATTAAGCAGTTAAATGTAGACATTATTATGATTAAGTATTTAATAAAAAAATAACTACTACTTCTAACTAGTAACTCTTATTATTATTACTACTACTAATAATAATAAAATACTTTATCAAGGTTAAAAAAAAAATGCTGCAGGTTGATGAGAACCTTTCACATGATTTGTGTTTTTCATCCGAAAATAACCTCAGAACATTTTTAATAAATGAAAGCAGTTCAATCATGTTGGCTTACTTTCGGCAATTTTAAAATAAAATTTCAAAAAATAGATAAAATATTGAATATATGTATAAAATGGTTTACTATTATATATATTTTTACAAATAGACATAATAAATTAATTAATAAAAATAATTGTTTCCCCCTTTTTCTTTGATTAAATGAATAAATGTGGAAGTTGTTTTTTTATAATATAATTTATAATATATATTTTTTTATAATACTAATATTAATAAAATACACAATGAATGCAACTACAAATATGTAAATATTAAACCAACAAATATTTATTTTTAATTCAATTAAAAATAGATTTAATTAATTAAGCAGTTAAATGTAGACATTATTATGATAAAGTATTTAATAAAATAATAACTACTACTTCTAACTAGTAACTCTTATTATTATTACTACTACTACTACTACTACTAATAATAATAAAATACTTTATCAAGGTTAAAAAAAATGCTGCAGGTTGATGAAAACCTTTCACATGATTTGTGTTTTTCATCCAAAAATAACCTCAGAACATTTCTAATAAATGAAAGCAGTTCAATCATGTTGGCTTACTTTCGGCAATTTTAAAATAACATTTTAAAAAAATAGATAAAATATTGAATATATATGTATAAAATAGTTTAACTATTATATATATTTTTTTCCAAATAGACATAATAATAAATTAGATTTTAAAAATGATTGTTTCTCCCTTTTTCTTTGATTAAATTAATACACATGGAAGTTGTTTTTCACCTTTAAGCATGCAAATATTACATATTGCTTTTATTTATCCGGAAACATACGAACAATAAATATTGCCGCGCTTTGCTACTGTCTGTACTTTGTATTTTTAATTTTTTTTTGTATTGTCTGGTATCCTAAGGGGTGTTGGAAATAAAGTTGAGGAAAAAGTCCTGGTGTGCTCCTCCTAAAGGATACTTGCTAAAAAGTGCGCAGGAGGCCAGGATGCCATGCAAGCAGTAATTAACATGCAGCACCAAGCGTGTTGGCGTCCTAAAGGGAAACGTAGGTGTATTAATTCCTTCCTCGCCTCCCAAGTTCAGAGTGAGGAAAAAAAAGGTAGAACCCCCCCCCCCCCCCTTCTCCTTTTGAAAAAGCGTATAAAAAAAACAAGAACTGTCAGATTGAGTGACGCGCTGGTACGGCGCTTCCCCACAGTACACGCGGCAACGTGGGAAACTGACACTGTCAATTTACGGCAACAAAAGGCTTCCTCAGCAAGAACAACACATCTCGGGGCCCCTGGAGACCAAAGAGAAATCCTCCCACCCCCACCCAAGGAGAATGTAGGACATATCCCGCACCACAAATAGAAAATTTCCCTCACAATTATGGTCTTTTCCATTTATCCCCCGCAGTCAAAAGTTAGTTTAAGTTTGGCATCGCGGCGCTTGAACGCCAACTTCCTGCAAGTAAACGACAAACTTTTGCCACCTGAGATTGGACAAGTCTTTTGTCTTTGTACGCTCCTGACTGAAAGTTGTGTTGTTGTTGTTTCAGGGGCCGTGTCGTGTTGTGTTGTGTTGATCCTGCCACCACCTTGTCTGAAAGTCAGGTATGTTCAATTGTCTTCTCTTTTTGATGACTTCTCCTGCTAAATGTTAGGGCCACACCATTCAGTTCTATGATTACCTATGGAGGTTAACATGTGTCTTTATTACAAAATATTTTTTTCACACTGAATTTATCTAACTACAATTTTTGGCATTTGAATTTTGTGAACTGAATTTTTTTACATCAAATTATGCTGAAGAATTAATAGAAAATAAATTCAGTGTTTTAAAACTCGGTATGCTGGTTTGCAAGACCTGTGTCACGTGACTTCAAACTAGGTTTTTATTTATTTTTATTTTTTTTTACACAATTATATTTACACTGAAATGATCAAAATTCAGTATGCTGTGTTGCAAGACGCGTGTCACGTGACTTCAAACTTGAAATTTTTTTTACACTGAAATGATCAAAATTCAGTATGCTGTTTTGCAAGACTCGTATCACGTGACTTCAAACTTGACACCTCATTGGCTGCTTCTGGGACAGGATCGATTGCTTCAGCCTTAATTTACCGAAAGTGAGTCTTGCTTTTTGAAGCAGTGAATTTTTATACACTGGTTTATTTATTTTTTTACACTGAATTTATAAAAATTCAGTATGCTGCTTTGCAAAACTCATGTCACGCGACTTCAAACCTGATTTATTTTTTTTTGTTTTTTTTACACTGAAATTATAAAAATTCAGTATGCTGTTTTGTAAGACTCGTGTCATGTGACTTCAAACTAGAATTTATTGATTTTTTTAACACTGAATTTTTTTTTTACACTGAAATGATCAAAATTCAGTATGCTGTTTTGCAAGACGCATGTCACGTGACTTCAAACCTGAATTTTTTATTATTTTTTTTAAACAATTTTTTTACACTGAAATTATTAAAATTCAGTATGCTGTTTTGCAAGACCCGTGTCACGTGACTTCAAACTTGACACCTCATTGGCTGCTTCTGGGACAGGATCGATTGCTTCAGTCTTAATTGACCGAAAGTGAGTCTTGCTTTTTGAAGCAATTAATTTTTATACACAAATATAAAAAATTTTTACACTGAAATTATAACAATTCAGTATGCTGTTTTGCAAGACTTGTCACGTGACTTCAAACTAGAATGTATTTTTTAATTTTTTATAAACTGAATTTTTTTACACTGACATTATTAAAATTCAGAACATTTTTTTATTTTATTTTATCTTAAACACAATTTTTTTTACACTGAAATTATTAAAACTCAGTATGCTGTTTTGCAAGACTCGTGTCACGTGACTTTAAACCTGACACCTCATTGGCTGCTTCTGGGACAGGATCGATTGCTTCAGCCTTAATTTACCGAAAGTGAGTTTTGCTTTTTGAAGCAGTGAATTTTTACACACTGAAATTTCTTTTTTTTACACTGAATTTATTAAAATTCAGTGTGCTGTTTTGCAAGACTCCTGTCACGTGACTTCAAACTTGAATTTTTTTATTTTATTTTTTGACACTGAATTTTTTTTACATTGAAATTATTAAAATTTAGTATGCTGTTTTGCGGCCCTGCGATGAGGTGGCGACTTGTCCAGGGTGTACACCGCCTGCCGCCCGATTGTAGCTGAGATAGGCTCCAGCGCCCCCCGCGACCCCAAAGGGAATAAGCGGTAGAAAATGGATGGATGGATGGATGCTGTTTTGCAAGACTCGTGTCACGTGACCTCAAATGTGTTTTTTTTTGTTTTTTTTACACTGAAATTATTAAAATTCAGTATTCTGTTTTATAAGACTCGTGTCACGTGACTTCAAACTAGAATTTATTTATTTTATTTTTTAACACTGAATTTTTTTTACATTGAAATTATTAAAATTCAGTATGCTGTTTTATAAGACTCGTGTCACGTGACTTCAAACTAGAATTTTTTATTAAAAAAATGTTGGACAATTTTTTTACACTGAAATTAATCAAACTCAGTATGCTGTTTTGCAAGGCCCGTGTCACGTGACTTCAAACTAGACACCTCATTGGCTGCTTATAAAAATTCAGTTTGCTGTTTTGCAAGACTCGTGTCACGTGACTTCAAACTAGGTTTTTATTCATTTATTTTTACACAATTTTTTTACACTGAAATTAATCAAACTCAGTATGCTGTTTTGCAAGACCTGTGTCACGTGACTTCAAACTAGGTTTTTATTTATTTATTTATTTTTTTTACACAATTTTTTTACACTGAAATGATCAAAATTCAGTATGCTGTGTTGCAAGACGCGTGTCACGTGACTTCAAACTTGAAATTTTTTTTACACTGAAATGATCAAAATTCAGTATGCTGTGTTGCAAGACGCGTGTCACGTGACTTCAAACTTGACATTTTTTTTTTAAACACAATTTTTTTACACTGAAATGATCAAAATTCAGTATGCTGTTTTGCAAGACTCGTGTCACATGACTTCAAACCTGACACCTCATTGGCTGCTTCTGGGACAGGATCGATTGCTTCAGCCTTAATTGACCGGAAGTGAGTTTTGCTTTTTGAAGCAGTGAAGTTTTACACACTGAAATTTATTTTTTTACACTGAATTTATTAAAATTCAGTGTGCTGTTTTGCAAGACTCCTGTCACGTGACTTCAAACTTGAAATTTTTTTTACACTGAAATTGTTAAAATTCAGTATGCTGTTTTATCAGACTCGTGTCACGTGATTTCAAACTAGAATTTATTTTATTTTTTAACACTGAATTTTTTTTACATTGAAATTATTAAAATTCAGTATGCTGTTTTGCAAGACTCGTGTCACGTGACTTCAAACTAGAATTTTTTTTTTTACACAATTTTTTTACACTGAAATTAATAAAACTCGGTATGCTGTTTTGCAAGACCCGTGTCACGTGACTTCAAACCTGACACCTCATTGGCTGCTTCTGGGACAGGATCGATTGCTTCAGCCTTAATTTACCGAAAGTGAGTCTTGCTTTTTGAAACAGTGAATTTTTACACACTGAATTTTCAAAAAATTTTCATTTTTTTTTTATTTTTTACACTGAATTTATTAAAATTTAGTATGCTGTTTTGCAAGACTCGTGTCACGTGACCTCAAACGTGTTTTTTTTTTACACTGAAATTATTAAAATTCAGTATGCTGTTTTATAAGACTCGTGTCACGTGACTTCAAACTAGAATTTTTTATAAAAAAAAATTTCACACAATTTTTTTACACTGAAATAAATCAAACTCAGTATGCTGTTTTGCAAGACTCGTGTCACGTGACTTCAACAATAATTTTTTTTTCATTTTTTTACACAATTTTTTTTACACTGAAATTAATCAAACTCAGTATGCTGTTTTGCAAGACCCGTGTCACGTGACTTCAAACTAGGTTTTTATTTATTTATTTATTTTTACACAATTTTTTTTACACTGAAAGTAATACAACTTGGTATGCTATTTTGCAAGACCCGTGTCACGTGACTTTAAATCTGACACCTCATTGGCTGCTTCTGGGACAGGATCGATTGCTTCAGCCTTAATTTACCGAAAGTGAGTCTTGCTTTTTGAAGCAGTGAATTTTTATACACAGATTTTTATTTTTTTTTTTACACTGAATTTATAAAAATTCAGTATGCTGTTTTGCAAGACTCGTGTCACGTGACTTCAATTTAGAATGTATTTATTTTTATTTTTTTTAACAGTGACATTTTTTACTCTGAAATTAATCAAACTCAGTATGCTGTTTTGCAAGACCCGTGTCACGTGACTTCAAACCTGACACCTCATTGGCTGCTTCTGGGACAGGATCGATTGCTTCAGCCTTAATTGACTGAAAGTGAGTCTTGCTTTTTGAAGCAATGAATTTTTTGACACTGAATTTTCATACACTGATTTTTTTATTTTTTATTTTTTACACTGAATTTATTAAAATTTAGTATGCTGTTTTGCAAGACGCGTGTCACGTGACTTCAAACCTGACGCCTCATTGGCTGCTTCTGGGACAGGATCGATTGCTTCAGCCTTAATTTACCGAAAGTGAGTTTTGCTTTTTGAAGCAGTGAAGTTTTACACACTGAAATTTATTTTTTTACACTGAATTTATTAAAATTCAGTGTGCTGTTTTGCAAGACTCCTGTCACGTGACTTCAAACTAGAATTTTTTTTTTTTTACACAATTTTTTTACACTGAAATTATTAAAATTCGGTATGCTGTTTTATCAGACTCGTGTCACGTGATTTCAAACTAGAATTAATTTATTTTATTTTTTAACACTGAATTTTTTTTACATTGAAATTATTAAAATTCAGTATGCTGTTTTACAAGACTCCTGTCACGTGACTTCAAACTAGGTTTTTATTTATATATTTTTTTTTACACAATTTTTTTACACTGAAATTATTAAAATTCAGTATGCTGTTTTATCAGACTCGTGTCACGTGATTTCAAACTAGAATTTATTTTATTTTTTAACACTGAATTTTTTTTACATTGAAATTATTAAAATTCAGTATGCTGTTTTACAAGACTCCTGTCACGTGACTTCAAACTAGAATTTTTATTTTTTACACAATTTATTTACACTGAAATTAATAACACTCGGTATGCTGTTTTGCAAGACCCGTGTCACGTGACTTCAAACCTAACACCTCATTGGCTGCTTCTGGGACAGGATCGATTGCTTCAGCCTTAATTTACCGAAAGTGAGTCTTGCTTTTTGAAGCAGTGACTTTTTCGACACTGAATTTTCATACACTGATTTTTATTATTTTTTTACACTGAATTTATTACAATTTAGTATGCTGTTTTGCAAGACTCGTGTCACGTGACCTCAAACGTGTTTTTTTTGTTTTTTTTACACTGAAATTATTAAAATTCAGTATGCTGTTTTATAAGACTCGTGTCACGTGACTTCAAACTAGAATTTTTTATAAAAAAAATTTTGCACAATTTTTTTACACTGAAATAAATCAAACTCAGTATTCTGTTTTGCACGGCCCGTGTCACGTGACTTCAAACTAGACACCTCATTGGCTGCTTATAAAAATTCAGTTTGCTGTTTTGCAAGTCTCGTGTCACGCGACTTCAAACTAGGTTTTTATTCTTTTTTTTTTTTTACACAATTTTTTTACACTGAAATTAATCAAACTGAAAATTAAAATTCAGTATGCTGTTTTATAAGACTCCTGTCACGTGACTTCAAACTAGGTTTTTATTTTTTTTAATTTTTTTTACACAATTTTTTTTACACTGAAATGATCAAAATTCAGTATGCTGTGTTGCAAGACCTGTGTCACGTGACTTCAAACTAGGTTTTTATTTATTTTTATTTTTTTTACACAATTTTTTTTACACTGAAATGATCAAAATTCAGTATGCCGTGTTGCAAGACGCGTGTCACGTGACTTCAAACTTGAATTTATTTATTTTTACACAATTTTTTTACACTGAAATTAATACAACTCGGTATGCTGTTTTGCAAGACCCGTGTCACGTGACTTTAAACCTGACGCCTCATTGGCTGCTTCTGGGACAGGATCGATTGCTTCAGCCTTAATTGACCGAAAGTGAGTCTTGCTTTTTGAAGCAGTGACTTTTTCGACACTGAATTTTCATACACCGATTATTTTTTATTTTTTACACTGAATTTATCAAAATTTAGTATGCTGTTTTGCAAGACTCGTGTCACGTGACCTCGAACGTGTTTTTTTTTTTTTTTTTACACTGAAATTATTAAAATTCAGTATGCTGTTTTATAAGACTCGTGTCATGTGACTTCAAACTAGAATTTTTTATTAATTTTTTTTCCACACATTTTTCCACTGAAATAAATCAAACTCAGTATGCTGTTTTGCAAGGCCCGTGTCACGTGACTTCAAACTAGACACCTCATTGGCTGCTTATAAAAAATCAGTATGCTGTTTTGCAAGACTCGTGTCACGTGACTTCAAACTAGAATCTTTGTATTTTTTTTTTACGCAATTTTTTTACACTGAAATTAAATCAAACTCAGTATGCTGTTTTGCAAGACTCGTGTCACGTGACTTCAAACTAGACACCTCATTGGCTGCTTATAAAAATTCAGTTTGCTGTTTTGCAAGACTCGTGTCACGTGACTTCAAACTAGAATTTTTTATTAATTTTTTTTTTTTACACAATTTTTTTACACTGAAATTATTAAAACTCAGTATGCTGTTTTGCAAGACCCGTGTCACGTGACTTCAAACTTGACACCTCATTGGCTGCTTATAAAAATTCAGTATGCTGTTTTGCAAGACTCGTGTCACGTGACTTCAAACTAGAATTTATTCATTCATTCATTTATTTTTTTAACACTGAATTTTTTTACACTGAAATTATAAAAAAATCAGTATGCTCTTTTGCAAGACTCGTGTCATGTGACTTCAAACTACAATTTATTAAAAAAAAAAATTAACACAATTTTTTTTACACTGAAATGATAAAAACTCAGTATGCTGTTTTGCAAGACGCGTGTCACATGACTTCAAACTAGGTTTTTATTAAAATTTTTTTTTACACAATTTTTTTACACTGAAATTAATAAAACGCAGTATGCTGTTTTGCAAAACCCGTGTCACATGACCTCAAACGCAACATTTTTTTTAATTTTTTTATTATTTTTTTAACACAATATTTTTACACTGAAATTATCAAAATTCAGTATGCTGTTTTGCAAGACCCGTGTCACGTGACTTCAAACTTGACACCTCATTGGCTGCTTCTGGGACAGGATCAATTGTTTCAGCCTTAATTGACCGAAAGTGAGTTTAGCTTTTTGAAGCAGGACATTTTTATACACTGATTTTATTATTTTTTTAACACTGAATTTATAAAAATTCAGTATTCTGTTTTGCAAGACTCGTGTCACGTGACTTCAAACTACAATTTATTCATTTATTTATTTTTTTAAGACTGAATTTTTTTTACACTGAAATTATAAAAAATCAGTACGCCCCCTGCGACCCCGAAGGGATTAAGCGGTAGAAACTGGATGGACAGTATGCTCTTTTGCAAGATTTGTGTCATGTGACTTCAAACTACAATTTACTTAAAAAAAAAAATTTAACACAGAATTTTTTTTACACTGAAATTATTATAACTCAGTATGCTGTTTTGCAAGACGCGTGTCACATGACTTCAAACTAGGTTTTTATTAAATTTTTTTTTTTTACACAATTTTTTTACACTGAAATTAATAAAACGCAGTATGCTGTTTTGCAAGACCTGTGTCACGTGACTTCAAACTTGACACCTCATTGGCTGCTTATAAAAATTCAGTATGCTGTTTTGCAAGACGCGTGTCACATGACTTCAAACTAGGTTTTTATTTAATTTTTTTTTTTTTACACAATTTTTTTACACTGAAATTAATAAAACGCAGTATGCTGTTTTGCAAGACCCGCGTCACATGACCTCAAACGCAAATTTTTATTTATTATTTTTTTTACACAATTTTTTTACACTGAAATGATCAAAATTCAGTATGCTGTTTTGCAAGACTCGTGTCACATGACTTCAAACCTGACACCTCATTGGCTGCTTCGGGGACAGGATCGATTGCTTCAGCCTTAATTGACCGAAAGTGAGTTTTGCTTTTTGAAGCAGTGAATTTTTACACACTGAAATTTATTTTTTTTACACTGAATTTATACAAATTCAGTATGCTGCTTTGCAAAACTCATGTCACGCGACTTCAAACCTGATTTTTTTGTTTTTGTTTTTTTTACACTGAAATTATAAAAATTCAGTATGCTGTTTTGTAAGACTCGTGTCATGTGACTTCAAACTAGAATTTATTTATTTATTTTTTTAACACTGAATTTTTTTTTACACTGAAATTATACAAAGTTTTGCAAGACGCATGTCACGTGTCTTCAAACTTGAATTTTTTTATTATTTTTTTGAAACAATGTTTTTACACTGAAATTATTAAAATTCAGTATGCTGTTTTGCAAGACCCGTGTCACATGACCTCAAACTTGACACCTCATTGGCTGCTTCTGGGACAGGATCGATTGCTTCAGCCTTAATTGACCGAAAGTGAGTCTTGCGTTTTGAAGCAATAAATTTTTATACACAAATACTATTTTTTTTTTACACTGAAATTATAAAAATTCAGTATGCTGTTTTGCAAGACTTGTGTCACGTGACTTCAAACTAGAATGTATTTTTTAATTTTTTATAAACTGAATTTTTTTACACTGACATTATTAAAATTCAGAATTTTTTTAAATTTTATTTTATCTTAAACACAATTTTTTTTACACTGAAATTAATAAAACTCAGTATGCTGTTTTGCAAGACTCGTGTCACGTGACTTTAAACCTGACACCTCATTGGCTGCTTCTGGGACAGGATCGATTGCTTCAGCCTTAATTTACCGAAAGTGAGTCTTGCTTTTTGAAGCAGTGAATTTTTATACACAGATTTTTATTATTTTTTTTACACTGAATTTATAAAAATTCAGTATGCTGTTTTGCAAGACTCGTGTCACGTGACTTCAATTTAGAATGTATTTATTTTAATTTTTTTTAACAGTGACATTTTTTACTCTGAAACTAATAAAACTCAGTATGCTGTTTTGCAAGACTCGTGTCACGTGACTTCAAACTTGACACCTCATTGGCTGCTTCTGGGACAGGATCGATTGCTTTAGCCTTAATTGACCGAAAGTGAGTCTTGCTTTTTGAAGCAATGAATTTTTCGACACTGAATTTTCACACACTGATTTTTATTTTTTATTTTTACACTGAATTTATTAAAATTTAGTATGCTGTTTTGCAAAACTCGTGTCACGCGACTTCAAACCTGATTTATTTATTTAATTTTTTTTACACTGAAATTATAAAAATTCAGCACGTGACTTCAAACTAGAATTTATTTATTTATTTTTTTAACACTGAATTTTTTTTACACTGAAATTATAAAAATTCAGTATGCTGTTTTGCAAGACTCCTGTCACGTGACTTGAAACTTGATTTTTTTGTTAGTTTTTTGTTTTGTTTTACACTGAAATTAATAAAACTCAGTATGCTGTTTTGCAAGACTCGTGTCACATGACTTCAAACTTGACACCTCATTGGCTGCTTCTGGGACAGGATCGATTGCTTCAGCCTTAATTTACCGAAAGTGAGTCTTGCTTTTTGAAGCAGTGAATTTTTCGACACTGAATTTTCATACACTGATTATTTTATTTTTTTTTACAATGAAATTGTCAGTATAATTTGATGTATAAAAATTCATTGTGAGAAAAAAGCTTTCGTAATAAAGACAAATTAACCTCCATAATAAACTACATTCCTCCATAAAATAAACAGCTGTGATAAATGTCTATATTAGTTCAAATAAACTAGGTTTTGTTTAATAAATTGTTTAATAAAGTCAAATACAAATAAGGCAACAAGAGAAGTAAATCTGTACAGCAGATGTGATCATCTACATCAACTATATGAAATATGTATATATATGTGTGTGTATATATGTGTGTGTGTGTGTGTGTTGTATTGTTTACCTCACCACCACACACACACTCCATGCAGTATTGTGTAACATGTGTTGTTTTTACATGTTGTTGTATACTATTGTACAACACCATGTATATTTTATACACTACCGTGAATTTTGGACAGGAGGGTTTAGTGACATTCAAGAGACATGATTTTTTAATTGTCATCCATTATTTACTGCCCCGCTTTCCTTTTTGTGCTTCGCCAACTTTTCAACCGCTTGGTGTTGTAAAATGTTGTTTGTCTACCTTTTTTTTTTTTTTTTTTAAACACATCAGGAAGTGTACACAGTGTGTGGCATTAAATGCCTCGTTAAGAAATAACGGGGTTAGAAACACAGGAAGTCTACATGTTGCGTAAACTTCAACCTAAAAGAAGAACAGTACACTCGATAAGTACACTCATACAAATGGGAAATTGTCACATTTGTGTTAATGGTGACACAACATTATTAGTCATATTTTCTTTCGAGCCCTATATGCTGATTTAGATTGATGACTTTTGAGTACGAGTTGTAGGGGTGCACAAAATCGGAATCGCGTTTCTTATTCATCCCGATTTTAAATCGATGTATTTTCAAAATTTGATTAAAAAGAAAATTAATTATGTATGTATATATATATATATGTATGTATGTATGTATGTATGTATGTATGTATGTATGTATGTATGTATGTATGTATGTATGTATGTATGTATGTATGTATGTATGTATGTATGTATATACACGGTATACTAGTATACCGTACAACCCTAATACGATGTACTACATGTATGATATAGAACTGACTGACATACTCAATAGACAACAACAACGATACTGTACGCTTCACATTATTGCGAGTTGTAGTTTCTATTACCAAATTTGGAGGCGTCGAAATCGCCATGTGAAATCGCTAATGCTAACCAGTAGCAAATTAGCATCGAGCTAGCGCATTTTGAAAAGTGTCTTACTTTTGAGTCCTTTTGTATGATTTTTGTCTGCATGGACATTGCTGGAGTTCACGTGCAGGTCAGTAGGTCGGGTCGGTGCCTAGAAAAGGACTGAATCCGCTGACAAAAGGGACAAGCGGTAGAAAACAGATGGATGGATGGAAATAAAACGTTGTCATCCATTTTGAAAAGCAGCATTTCTTTTTGCTGCCTCTCACGTCTTTTGATAATCCTCCTTTTGAGGATGGTGCCGCAGTCAGGTGGTCATGGTCGGAGCCCACCTGCGAATAGGTGGTGCACGCGCCTCACCACCGCGTCGTTCCTTAGTGACTGCCACAGCGTCACGCTGGCCAAAGGAGGCTTGTGTGTTCCTGGCCCACGCTGGCTGGCCACATTCTTGGAGCGGATGAGCGGCCAGGCTGGCGGCCAAAGTGGATTTCAAGAACGCTTTTTGCAGGAGATTGTCCTCGCCTTGATTTTGAATATACTCTCATGTTGTCATGAAATCCTGCTTTATTTCATCCTGGTAAACATCTTTTCATAGAAGAGATGTGATTCATACTCCTAATCTGCTTCTACCTCTCATCATTCTGCTTTGGATGGCCACCGAAAATACTCTTCTGCAAACTTCTGCTTCTTAATCACCATGGAATACTTCCATCATGTTTCATGGAATACTTCCATCTCTACACTTCAGTACTTACATTGTGTACATATACTTTCTACATTATGTACATGTACTGTCTACATTGTGTACATATACTTTCTACATTGTGTACATATACATATGTCTACATTGTGTGCATATACTGACTACATTGTGTACATATACTTTCTACATTGTGTACATATACATATGTCTACATTGTGTGCATATACTGACTACATTGTGTACATATACTGTCTACATTGTGTACATATACTGTCTACATTGTGTACATATACTGTCTACATTGTGGACATATACTGTCTACATTGTGGACATATACTGTCTACATTGTGTACGTGTACTGTCTACATTGTGTACATATACTGTCTACATTGTGTACATATACATATTAATTAAATATAATCATAACATGTAGAAATACAAGAAAACAATTAAATTAAATTAAAAACAATATTTTTTTGAATATTACAATTCTTACCTAATATTCAAAAAAAATTGTTTTTAATTTAGTTTAATTGTTTTCCTGTATTTCTAAATGTTATGATTATATTTAATTTTTTTTACATTTTAAGGGGGGCTCGGGGGTGGCGTTGATTTGAGCGCAACATTCAGGTACTGACAGTTTATTTTACAAAGTTAAGTAAAACAAACTTTTATTGCGAACTCAACATTTTGGACGTTTGTTTAATTTAAAAAAAGTTTTGTTTTTTTATATTTATATTATTATTATTATTTGTACTATTTATTATTTCACGTTAAGTTGTAATGAGCCATCATTGCACACTCAATTTTTTTTTAAATTGACATATTTATAATATTTAAAAATAATTATGGTATAAATTACTCTGCGCTCAACATTTTGGGCATTTGTTTATTTTTTTTAAAAGTGTTTTTTTATTATCAGTATTGTATATACATGTTTTGAATATCTAAAAATAATTGTGGTATAAATTACTGTGCGCTCAACATTTTGGGCATTTTTTTTTTTTTTTTTGTTTAAGTGTTTTTTTATTATCAGTATTGTATATACATGTTTTGAATATCTAAAAATAATTGTGGTATAAATTACTGTGCGCTCAACATTTTGGGCATTTTTTTTGTTTTTTTTGTTTAAGTGTTTTTTTATTATCAGTATTGTATATACATGTTTTGAATATCTAAAAATAATTGTGGTATAAATTACTGTGCGCTCAACATTTTGGGCATTTTTTTTTTTTTTAAGTGTTTTTTTTATTATTATCAGTATTGTAGTTAGTATTATTATTTTTTTTACTATTATTTTAGTCTGTCTATCTGTGTTGGCCTTGAGACGAGGTGGCGACTTGTCCAGGGTGTACCCCGCCTTCCGCCCGAATGCAGCTGACGTTAGGCTCCAGCACCCCCCGCCACCCCAAAAGGGACAAGCAGTAGAAAATGGATGGATTTTAGTCTAAGTTGCAAGGGGCCATCACTGCACACAACTTTTTTAATATCTAAAATTAGTTAGGTTATTCATTTTGATTGATGATTTTTTTCTATTTTTTCACATTTTCTGAGGGTGTTTGGAGTGCAACATTAAGTGAAGTGAAGTAAATATTTATATAGCGCTTTTCTCTAGTGATACAAAGCGCTTTACATAGAGAAACCCAATATCTGAGTTACATTTAAACCAGAGTGGGTGGCACTGGGAGCAGGTGGGTAAAGTGTCTTGCCCAAGGACACAACGGCTGTGACTAGGATGTCGGAAGCGGGGATCGAACCTGGAACCCTCAAGTTGCTACCAACCGAGCAATTAAGGCACTGACATTTTATTTCACCTCAAAGTTGAGTTAAATTGAATGACATTTATTTTCATTTCTCTGTTAAATGGTGACTTCCTGTCACTCGTCAAAGAGAAACATCTTTTCATGTTTGATTAACATAGCTTAGCTTATTTTTACACTTGAAGGTTAACGTGTGACTTCAACAGTTAAACATCATTCCAAGATGGCAGC
>NC_084565.2:39972500-40007500 GCF_033978685.3 Nerophis lumbriciformis
TATGTATATATATATGTATATATATATATGTATGTGTGTATGTATATACAGTATATGTGTGTGTATGTATGGATGTATGTATATATGTGTATGTATATACAGTATATGTGTGTGTATATGTATATATGTATGTATGTATGTATGTTTATGTGTGTGTGTGTGTGTGTGTATGTGTATGTATATGTATGTACGCATGTATGTACGTGTATGTATGTATGTGTATGTACGTATGTGTATGTATATATGTATTTGTATGTATATATGTGTATGTATGTATATATGTGTATGTATATATATATATGTATGTGTGTATGTATATATATATACAGTATATGTATGTATGTATGTATATATGTGTATGTATGTATATATGTGTATGTATATATATATATGTATGTGTATGTATATACAGTATATGTGTGTGTATGTATGTATGTATGTATATATGTGTATGTATATACAGTATATGTGTGTATATGTACATATGTATGTATGTATATATGTTTATGTATGTGTGTGTGTGTGTGTGTGTGTGTGTGTATGTGTATGTATATGTATGTACGCATGTATGTACGTGTATGTATGTATGTGTATGTACGTATGTGTATGTATATATGTATATGTATGTATATATGTGTATGTATGTATATATGTGTATGTATATATATATATATGTATGTGTGTATGTATATACAGTATATGTGTATGTATGTATGTATATATGTGTATGTATGTATATATGTGTATGTATGTATATATATGTATGTGTGTACGTATATACAGTATATGTGTGTGTATGTATGTATGTATGTATGTATGTATATATGTGTATGTATATACAGTATATGTGTGTGTATATGTATATATGTATATATGTGTATGTATGTATACTTGTGTGTATGTATATAAATGTGTATGTGTATATATGTGTATGTATATATGTGTATGTATGTATGTATATATGTGTGTGTATGCATATAAATGTGTATGTGTATGTATATATGTGTATGCATGTATGTATGTATGTATGTATGTATGTGTCATGTCTGTGTGATCATGTTTTTGTTTTGGTCATGTTCGGTTTTGTTTTTGGACTTTTTGTGCACTTTTGTTTTGTCACCATAGCAACCATTAGTTTTCACCTGTCACGTCACGCACCTGTTTCACGTTTTGAGTCACGCACCTGTTTTCGTTAATCATGTCTATAGTATTTAAGTTCATTGTTTTTCAGTTTGTCTTCCTGGTGACATACTGTCATGACTTGGTCCTGGGGTTTAGTTTTTCTAGAAGGCAACGGAAAGTTGGCTCGGGCGAGACGGGAATGAAGGTACATTTTTATTTAAAGACTATAAATACAAAACAAGGAAGTAAACAAAAGGCGCGCACAATGGCGGAGAACAAACTATGAAACCAAACACTTGCACAAAGGCAAAAACTATGAATAACAAAAAACACTAATTGTGGCAATAATAAACAAAACTTACTTGGGCATGGACAAAAAGGAGCAGCGTGAACGATGGACATGAAAAAAGAGTCAGAAATGTGCAGAGCATAAATGTGGGGTTGTCGTCCGAACGACAAACTGAGAACAATGAACTTAAATACTACAGACATGATTAACGAAAACAGGCGCGTGACTCAAAACGTGAAACAGGTGCGTGACGTGACAGGTGAAAACTAATGGTTGCTATGGTGACAAAACAAAAGTGCACAAAAAGTCCAAAAACAAAACCGAACATGACCAAAACAAAAACATGATCACACAGACATGACAGTATGTACAACCCCCGTTTCCATATGAGTTGGGAAATTGTGTTAGATGTAAATATAAACAGAATACAATGATTTGCAAATCATTTTCAACCCATATTCAATTGAATGCACTACAAAGACAACATATTTAATGTTCAAACTCATAAACTTTTTTTTTTTTTTTTGCTACTATGTTCAGTACTATGTACTGAATATGGGTTGAAAATTATTTGCATATCATTGTATTCCGTTTATATTTACATCTAACACAATTTCCCAACTCATATGGAAACGGGGTTTGTATATATGTGTGTGTATGTATTGTTGCGTTTGGACCAGGGAATTCAAGTCACAAGTCGCTCCCAAGCTCTTTACGACACTTAAAGCCGAGTTGAAAAACCACCAGAGACAGAATAGGTATTTTGTAATATATTTGCAAAGCTTTGCAGATATACATTCACAGAGACAGCATAGAACATTCGGCTCGCCCCGCTAAGATGGTCTGTCTTCCCGACCCCAAAACCCTCTCCCCTCTTAGGTCGCAGGCAGTCATCTCTCTCTAGCCAAAACAAATGCTTATTATCGCTCTCTCTAACATTCCTCACTTCAAGGTTAAGCACACAGTTTTGCAGACAACCAAAAGACCACATTTGGAAGAAAAACACTAGCTGTTTTGTAATATGAAAATGAAATAAAAAGAAGTAGCACTTAAATTCGGATATATGTAAATATCTGCCTTGGACAGTATGTATGTATATATGTATATGTATGTAAATGTGTGTATATATGTGTATGTATGTGTGTATGTATATATGTGTGTGTGTATGTACGTATGTGTGTGTATGTGTTATGATCCGCTGCCCGGATCATGTTCTGTTTGGTTTTTGGACTCCTTTAGTTCTGTTTCAGCGCCCCTGTTTTGTGTCTCCTTGGTTACCATGGGTGCTGATTGGTTTCAGCTGCCTCTGATTAGTGATCAGGATACTCATCTGCTGCCAGGCACTAATCAGAGTGCTATTTATTCCCGTTTCTTTCCACACTCAAGTCTGGCTTCCTAATTTGCTACATGCAACAGTTAACCACGGTTTGATTCCCGTTTTTTTGTATACCAGCTTCCACGCTAGGCTCTTTTGTTTATGCTAGCTTCCATGCTAAGCTCATTTTTTGTTTGCTAGCTCCCATGCTAGCCCCCCTTAGCTTTTGCCTTGATTAGTGCCTGGCAGCAGGTGAGTATCCTAGACACTAATCAGTTGTAGAAATGATTGGAAACTCAAGACATACAAGTGTATGTCAACTTTTGACTATCCATCCATCCATCCATCCATCCATCCATCTATCGTGGTTGGTGTCAACATGTTGGTTTGAAATGATGATATAATAGAGCGTACAAAAGTGTTTGACGTAAACATTAGGGCTGCCATTACTAAGTCATGGAGTAATATCCATGAGTTTGTTCAGATAAAAGACTTTATAGTCGTATTTTAGGGAAAGTAGTTGAAACTAAGATGTGTCTGGTTACCATAAACCTCATTACCCTCTATTTACTTTTGATTTACCCTCTATTCACCTCCTTTTACCTTAAAACACATTTACCTTTCTGTACCTTTTTTTTTTAACCTTCCATTCACCTTATTTTACCCTCTTGTACCCTTTCTTACCTTCCATTGACCTTCTTTTCACCTTATTGTACCTTCTTGTACCCTTTCTTACCTTCCATTGACCTTCTTTTCACCTTATTGTACCTTCTTGTATATTTTCTTACCTTCCATTTACCTTCTTTTACATTCTTGTACCTTTTCTTACCTTCCATTTACCTTCTTTTACTTTCTTGTACCTTTTCTTACCTTTCATTTACCTTCTTTTCACTTTATTTTACCTTCTTGTACCTTCCATTTACCTTCTTTTCACTTTATTTTACCTTGTACCTTTTCTTACCTTCCATTTACCTTCTTTTCACCTTCTTTTACTTTCTTGTACCTTTTCTTACCTTCCATTTACCTTCTTTTCACTTTCTTTTACATTCTTGTACCTTTTCGTACCTTCCATTTACCTTATTTGAACTACTTGTACCTTTTCTTAATTTCCATGTACATGCTATTTACCTTATTTTACCTTCTTGATCCTTTTTCTTTACCTCCCATTTACTCTCTATTTACCTTATTTGACCTTCTTGTACCTTCTATGTACCTTATTTTACTTTCTTGTTTTATTTTCTTACCTTCTCTGTACCTTATTTTAACTTCTTGTGCCTTTTACTTTTTTGTACCTTTTCTTACCTTCCATTTTTTATTGTCCCTTTTCTACCTGGCATTTATTTTCTATTTGCCTTTTTTACCTTCTTGTACCTTTCCTGACCTTCAGTTTACCTTCTATATACCTTATTTTACCTTATTGTACCTTTTACTTTATTTTACTATCTTGTTTTTTCTTACCTTCCATTCACCTTATTTTACCTTCTTGTAAACTTTCTTACCTTCCATTTACCTTCTTTTCACATTATTTTACCTTCTTTTCACCTTATTTTACTTTCTTGTACCTTTTCTTACCTTCCATTTACCTTCTTTTCACCTTATTTTACCTTCTTGTACCCTTTCTTACCTTCCATTTACCTTCTTTTCACCTTATTTTACTTTCTTGTACTTTTTCTTACCTTCCGTTTACCTTATTTTCACCTTTTACATTCGTGTACCTTTTCTTACCTTCCATTTACCTTCTTTTCGCCTTCTTTTACTTTCTTGTACCTTTTCTTACCTTCAATTTACCTTCTTTTCACCTTCTTTTACATTCTTGTACCTTTTCTTACCTTCCATTTACCTTCTTTTTACCTTCTTTTACATTCTTGTACCTTTTCGTACATTCCATCTACCTTAATTGAACTTCTTGTACCTTTTCTTAATTTCCATGTACCTGCTATCGACCTTATTTTACCTTCTTGATCCTTTTTCTTTACCTCCCATTTACTTTCAATTTACCTTATTTTACCTTCTTGTACCTTCTATGTACCTTTTACCTTATTTTACTTTCTTGTTTTATTTTCTTACCTTCCATTTACCTTCTCTGCACCTTATTTTAACTTCTTGTGCCTTTTTACTTTCTTGTACCTTTTCTTACCTTCCATTTTTTGTTGTCCCTTTTCTACCTGGCATTTATTTTCTATTTGCCTTCTTTTACCTTCTTGTACCTTTTCTTACCTTCAGTTTACCTTCTATATACCTTATTTTAACTTATTGTACCTTTTACTTTATTTTACTATCTTGTTTTTTCTTACCTTCCATTTACCTTCTTGTACCCTTTCTTACCTTCCATTTACCTTCTTGTACCCTTTCTTACCTTCCATTTACCTTCTTTTCACCTTATTGTATCTTCTTGTACCCTTTCTTACCTTCCATTTACCTTCTTTTCACCTTATTTTACCTTCTTGTACCTTTTCTTACCTTCCATTTACCTTCTGTTCACCTTATTTTACCTTCTTGTACCTTTTCTTACCTTCCATTTACCTTTTCACCTTATTTTACTTTATAGTACCTTTTCTTACCTTCCATTTACCTTATTTTCACCTTATTTTACTTTCTTGTACCTTTTCTTACCTTCCATTTACCTTATTTTCACCTTTTACATTCTTGTACCTTTTCTTACCTTCCATTTACCTTCTTTTCGCCTTCTTTTACTTTCATGTACCTTTTCTTACCTTCCATTTACCTTCTTTTACTTTCTTGTACCTTTTCTTACCTTCCATTTACCTTCTTTTCGCCTCCTTTTACTGTCTTGTACCTTTTCTTACCTTCCATTTACCTTCTTTTCACCTTCTTTTACATTCTTGTACATTTTCGTACATTCCATTTACCTTAATTGAACTTCTTGTACCTTTTCTTAATTTCCATGTACCTGCTATTTACCTTCTTGATCCTTTTTCTTTACCTCCCCTTTACTTTCTATTTACCTTGTTGTACCTTTTTAATTTATTTAACTTTCTTGTTTTTTTCATACCTTCCATTTACCTTCTCTGTACCCTATTTTAACTTCTTGTACCTTTTCTTACCTTCGATTTTTTTTATTGTCCCTTTTCTACCTGGCATTTATTTTCTATTCGCCTTCTTGTACTTTTTCTGACCTTCAGTTTGCCTTCCATATACCTTATTTTAACTTATTGTACCTTTTTACTTTATTTTACTTTCTTCCATTTTCTCGAGACATACAAGTGTATGTCAACTATTGACCACGACTGTATAAGCCAGTAATAAGATTGAATTTAGCACTTAATTGAGGCCTAAAGTTTGTAGAATATGTTAAAAAAAGAAAATCAGGTAGAAACCATGAATGACACGCCCCCTTTCACCTCATCCATGACCGTACGAGTCACTCGTGTTTTGATTAGTAGCGGCAACGCGTGTCGGGTTTGTTTGCGGCGCGGATTAAACCTGACTAAACCCTGCCTGGCCTGCAGCTATCCACATCTCTCCAAAATTGTCCAAAATGCGGAACAGTCAAGCAAGTACAATTTATATATATATATATATATATATATATATATATATATATATATATATATAAAAAAAATAATAATAATAATAATTAAAATTAAATAATATATAAATACAAAATAAATTAATTAATTAATTAAAAAAAATAACCCGCTCTCTCCAGTTGGGTAATAACTAAAAAAAGGAGTCAACAAGGCGGTTCATGCAAAGGTCAGCCAGAGCGTGGTGGCGAGGTAGATTTCACGCTGATGCAACGCCGTCTTACAGTCATACAGTACGCTGATGAAACGCAACTAATGACTTTTTTCCTCCCTTTCACACACACACAAAAAAAGGAAAACTTTGCTGCAAAATCCAAGTCGGCTGAGCCGCCGCTATTGTTGGGGCAGCATGAGGAAACTGTGACATGATCAAGTCTGGGGGGCCTGGAGACGCTCATTGTTATGTATCTGCGCGCGCGGACCGGCTGGAGAAAAACGTCTGCCGACTGGCCGAGAAAGTAGCGTTCAAGCTATTCAAGTCGCACCTGAGAGTCGCCACAAAGGGATAAATCTCTTTGGTCGGGCTCAAAGCTGCGATTGTTAGGCGTGGGCTTGTTCCAACAGATACGGGAGTCATCTGTATTCTGTAAACAAAGTGCTATTGACCACTCGGAAGGGATTACGTCCCGGATAGAATAAAAAAAGAGGATCAAAGCGGGCGCCAGTCGATACCTGAGATACTCTAATCTCAAGCAAAGTAGCTCAACTTGCTAATTGCTGCTGGCGTCCAACACGAGGAAACGTGTTTGAGTCCAGCCAAAGATGTTGCAGCATATGTTGGAGACTCAGAGCAAATCCTCTTATCCGTTTGTAACCATACCAATATTTTGGTGCCGGTACTAAAATTATTTCGATACTTTTCGGTACTTTTCTAAATAAAGGGGACCACAAAAAAATGGCATTATTGGCTTTGTTTGAACAAAAAAATCTTAGGTTCCGTTAAACATATGTTTATTATTGTAATTTAGTCCTTAAATAAAATAAACGGGGCCACAAAAAATGGCATTTTTGGCTTTTAAGTCATGGAGTAATATCCATGAGTTTGTTCAGATAAAAGACTTTATAGTCGTATTGTAGGGAAAGTAGTTGAAACTAAGATGTTTCTGGTTGCCATAAACCTCATTACCCTCTATTTACTTTTGATTTACCCTCTTTTCACCTCCTGTTATCTTAAAACACATTTACCCTCCTGTACTTTTTTTTTTTACCTTCCATTTACCTTGTTTTCACCTTCTTTTACTTTCTTGTACCTTTTCTTACCTTCCATTTACCTTCTTTTCACCTTTTACATTCTTGTACCTTTTCTTACCTTCCATTTACCTTATTTTACTTTCTTGCACCTTTTCTTGATTTCCATGTACCTGCTATTTACCTTATTTTACCTTCTTGTACCCTTTCTTACCTTCTATTTACCTTATTTTACCATCTTGTACCTTCTATGTACTTTTGACCTTATTTTACTTTCTTGTTTTATTTTCTTACCTTCTATTTACCTTATTTTACCTTCTTGTACCTTCTATGTACCTTTTACCTTATTTTACTTTCTTGTTTTATTTTCTTACCTTCCTTTTACATTCTTGTACCTTTTCTTACCTTCCATTTACCTTATTTTACTTTCTTGCACCTTTTCTTGATTTCCATGTACCTGCTATTTACCTTATTTTACCTTCTTGTACCCTTTCTTACCTTCTATTTACCTTATTTTACCTTCTTGTACCTTCTATGTACTTTTGACCTTATTTTACTTTCTTGTTTTATTTTCTTACCTTCTATTTACCTTCCATTTACCTTCTTGTACCTTCTATGTACCTTTTACCTTATTTTACTTTCTTGTTTTATTTTCTTACCTTCCATTTACCTTATCTGTACCTTATTTTAACTTATTGTACCTTTTACCTTCTATATACCCTATTTTAACTTATTGTACCTTTTTTACCTTCTATATACCTTATTTTTAACTTCTTGTACCTTTTACTTTCTTGTACCTTTTCTTACCTTCCATTTTTTTCTTGTCCCTTTTCGACCTGGCATTTATTTTCTATTTGCCTTCTTTTACCTTCTTGTACCTTTTCCGACCTTTAGTTTACCTTCTATGTACCTTATTTTAACTTCTTGTACCTTTTACCTTATTTTACTATCTTGTTTTTTCTTACCTTCCATTGACCTTTTTTTTTTTACCTTTTCCATTTTCTCTTGTCCCTTTTCTACCTTGCATTTATTTTCCATTCACCTTCTTGTACCTTTTCTTTAAAACTTCTTTCAAACTTCCATTTAGCCTGTATTTACCTTTTTACTTTCTATTTACCTTCTATTCACTTTTTTTTTTACCTTCATTACCTTCCATTTATTTTCTTTTACCTTTTTTTTACTTCCTATTTACCTCCATTACCTTCTATTTACCCTCTAGTCACCTTCCATTCACCTTTTACTTTTTCAAAAATATTTTATGTACCTTATATTCACCTTTTTTTACCTTCTTGTACCATTTTAAAACTTCCATTTATGCTCTATTTGATATCAAACACTTATATTGTGGTACAGCTTCATGCTAATGTTATTATTGCCTTGTATATAAACTAAATGGCATCTTTTACACCCGACAAGTGCATAGTTGTGTATTCACACCCATAAGTTAATCATTCTGTAGCCTGTGGAGATACAAGGGAAGGTGGTTTTTACGTCAATGAAGGATGCCACTTTTTGTGCTTTTTATTTACCTTTTTCCCTTCCATGATGCCGCCCGAGTATGATGAAGAATCTTCCGAAGGCAGAGAAGAAAAGTGAAATTAGACATGGTAGAAATCGACAGTATGTTGTGATAATGATGACTAAGCAGCCAAGTGGTTTCTCCCATACACTATTTCTATTGAAATGAGTTCAAAAAATAGCACAATATGGATCTTGTCCTTGCATTTATTTGCTTCATTTCCTGCCTTGTTGCCACCGTGTCTGTTTGATCGTGCTCACATCTGGGATGTTTGTTTTGCTGATCATCACAAGCCAAGAGTTGTGTTTTCTGTTCCTCTGACTGACGCCGTGTCCTTAGAGCAGCGTTTCTCAAAGTGTGGGGCGCGCCCCACTGGTGGGGAATAGAGACATGACAGGTGGGGCGCGAGGAACGGGAGGAAATTTCACTTTAAATTTTTTTTTTAATTATTATATTTTTAGATTATTTTTTTTACTATGCTTTCATTTTCTATACACACTGTAAATCACTTTGTGATTCTGTCTGTGAAATCCGCTATATAAATAAATGGAAATTACCGGTACTTATTTTTACTGTAGGCTTTATATTTCTCGGTAGGAGCGAAAGTTTGACAGACATAGCAACAGTAACTAATGGGGGCGGGGCTAAGCGGAACAAACTTTCGAGCGGATGGGTAGCAGGCTAATGTGTGGATCACAATTACACAAATATATACATTTGTGACTCACACCTCAAAGGTCGTCGAGCCAGAGCCAGCGCCTGCAGAGAAACAAAAATGTGACGGGCACACACTGTGTCATTCACCGGGAAGCACTCGCGTCAAGGCAGCTCAGCCCCGAACTCAATGAGGTTTTAACAGATGTTGTGAGCGCGGTAAATTTGATCAAAACACGACCACTGAAAGCGCGACTGTTCTCTGCACTGTGTGAGGAAATGGGAGCTGATCATACAGCCGTGCTGTTTCACAGTGAAGCAAGGTGGCTCTCCTGGGGGAAAGTGCTGTCACTTGCCCTGTCTTGCCAAATGCATAGCTCCTCCTTTTTTTTTTTGCAAAGATTGCAAAGTGGCACTTTTATTGTATTTATTATTGAACTTGATGCAAGTTATTTGATTTATTATTGAACTTGATGCAAGTTATAACACTTTTTTTGATTTATTATTGAACTTGATGCAAGTTATAACACTTTTGTTTTATTTATTATTGAACTTGATGCAAGTTATAACACTTTTTTTGATTTATTATTGAACTTGATGCAAGTTATAACACTTTTTTTGATTTATTATTGAACCTGATGCAAGTTATTGGATTTATTATTGAACTTGATGCAAGTTATAACACTTTTTTTGATTTATTATTGAACGTGATGCAAGTTATAACACTTTTTTTTTATTATTGAACTTGATGCAAGTTATAACCCTTTTTTTGATTTATTATTGAACTTGATGCAAGTTATAACACTTTTATTTGATTTATTATTGAACTTGATGCAAGTTATAACACTTTTTTGATTTATTACTGAACGTGATGCAAGTTATAACACTTTTTTGGATTTATTATTGAACTTGATGCAAGTTATAACACTTTTGTTTTATTTATTATTGAACTTGATGGAAGTTATACCACAGCTGCACAGTTATTTTATTTATTATTGAACTTAATGTTATTTTATGTTATTGAGTTTGAATGTATACAACTTGATGTTCAATACATTTGAAAATGTTAACGCTTGGCATTAGCGCTCTGTTGGGGCGATGGGGGCAGGTGGGGCTTGAAAACTCCCCCTTGTCCAAAGTGGGGGATGACAAAAAAAGTTTGAGAACCACTGCCTTAGAGGCCATGTGGACTCACCATCGCCCCGTGAGGTGCTCAGCAGTACTGCACGGTTATCAAAGCGCGGCCTTGTCTCCATTTCATCTTTTTTTTTTTTTCTCCCCGTGGCTTTTGTCCAGCTCCCGCAGTCAAAAAAAGCACTTGGCCGGGATATCGCTGTCATTAATTGTGTTGGACGGAAAATATTTCCCCTCACGAGATGAGCCGGGCGTTGTAATTAAGCCGTCCCTTTTTCTTCTTCTCGCGTTTAGCAGCCATTGCGGAAGTCATGTGGGCAATCCTGCAGGTAACAATCAAAGTCATCCACTTTGTTACCGTACCACGCTGCTGGGGACACGGCCTGTCACATGACACGCTTCACTTGATGCCATGTTTAATCAATGCGCGGGGCAAGTGGCGCTGGCTTCCAGATAGGCTTTATTTACTCTCCTCGACTTTGCCACAATCCCCCCCTCCAAAGCCAAAGCGCCGATTTGCGTATGTGCCACCTATCCCCCCCGCCTGACACACGCAGCTGCGGGCCAGCGCTGAATAATAGCCCGTCATTGTCATCTCAGGATTAGCACTTGATTTTAATTTCCCAGGCCTCTCGGGGGCAAAAAAAAACCAACCCAACAACAACAACAAAAAACAGCCGATTGACATTCTGGGACGCAAAGACCCCAACCGATGAAGCCCCTTCAAGCCAAACAAGTCGACATGGTTGTTTCAAGTCCAACACAAAGGACTCTGCAGCATCAAAGCCAGAGTTGACTAGTCAATACACTCCAATTCCATAAAACCTGGTTAAATTCAGATTTTTGAGGTCAACCCCTTTTCAGAATCGTATTTTTCCCCCAACACAAGTATCCATGCTGTACATCAGGGATATCCACATTTTATGAGTGAAACTCTTTGCGCAGCATTAACTCATATGACCTAATGCAGGCAACCTACCCTAGTCATGGTGCAAAAATAAGAAAAATCCAACCAACAGACATGGTCACGCATGACACGACCTGCTCACTGGACTTTGTGGATATTATTTTTTTAAAAAAAACTAAATTACACTCATTTAAAATCCGTTACAAAGCATGATGGGAAAAATGTAAAACACTCCATCCACGCTTACCCATGTTTGACTTTTAGCCGTTTGATATTTCTGATTGATTACAAAACTTTTTCGGGAGGTCGTACCGAAGGTAGACAAGGTAGAAGTCAAACTTTTACATACTCTTAAAATTCATTTCTTTTTAATTATTATATCCATACTGTTAATATAATATGCAAAAATGTGTGTATATGTGCATATATATGTGTGTGTGTGTGTGTGTGTGTATCAGTGACATGCAGTCACTAGAAAGAAAAAAAATTTAAAAAGAAAAAAAAAAAATTAAATTGTTATATGTATTCAGTGATTATACTATAAAGTTATTGTCCATTTAACTTCACCAGTTTTAGATTATTTTTATTCAAAATCGCTGAATTTTCCCATTTGCCGTTCAAATACTGAGAAGAGACGGTGTGGTGATCAGCAGCCAGTTGAGGCACGTCACTCAGTGCCTCAACATGGATTCCGGACTCGGCTAACTGCTGGCCTGCTGTGCAGTGAGACTGTATTGCTATATGAACTATATTATACATTTCCATAGTTTAGTTAGCTGAGGTAAATAATGTACAGTGTATTTTGTCAACAACTGTATGTGTGTAACGTATTTCTTGTGCCGAGCGATCATAAAACGGCTGCAAAAGACGCACTGGCTGAGGCTCCAGTAATCCCGCCTCCTGCACCCCCAGCCGTAGAATTGTTATATCAACTAAAGCCCACACTTAAACTTTCCACGTGCAAGATTGAATCTATTTAAAAAAAGTAATTTCATAAGAAGCCAAAAAGTGCAAAAACAATCATGTTCGTGTTGGAGGAGTTGTGAATGACTGCAGGGCCACAACATTAGGTACACCTGCAGACTGCAGGTGTATCTAATTCACAACTCCTCCAACACGAACATGATTGTTTTTGCACTTTTTGGCTTCTTATTAAATAACTTTTGTAACCTATTTTCATGGGCTTTCCTCTTTGTGATGTTAAGTTCCTGTTATGCGCTGTTATACAGTACCGTATATGCCTTGAGCTCTTATTTTGAAGGCGCTAAGAGCGGAAGTGATCACACGGAGTGGAGCGGAGGTTTTTGAAAGAAGGTAAATAAAGTGGTCCTCGTGTAAACTGGAGCCTCCGTGTTTGTTATTTTGTAGTTTCATACAGTATAGGCGACATTTATAAACCCTCGGTTACACTTTTTTTAAATAGATTCAATCTTGCACGTGGAAAGTTTAAGTGAGGGCTTTAGTTGCGGCGCATGGACTTAATTTCTAAGTAAAGGTAAGACCATAATAACGTTTTTTTTTATTAAATGTGCTTTTTTGTGTGCTACAGTTTGTATGTGTAAAGTTAAAGTTAAGTTAAAGTACCAATGATTGTCACACACACACTAGGTGTAATGAAATTTGTCCTCTGCATTTGACCCATCCTCTTGTTCACCCCCTGGGAGGTGAGGGGAGCAGTGGGCAGCAGTGGCGCCGCGCCCGGGAATCATTTTTGGTGATTTAACACCCAATTCCAACCCTTGATGCTGAGTGCCAAGCAGGGAAGAATGCTGGTATGAGCTTTTAAACATAACCCGTTAACTGCTGCCAATCAAATGGTGAATAAGATACTCTTTAGGGTTCATATGTTTGTAAATCTGACTGTGATGAAGTCAGTGCCTCACCAGCCATCAACCTCACCGCACGTCACTGATATATATACAGGTAAAAGCCAGTAAATTAGAATATTTTGAAAAACTTGATTTATTTCAGTAATTGCATTCAAAAGGTGTAACTTGTACATTATATTTATTCATTGCACACAGACTGATGCATTCAAATGTTTATTTCATTTAATTTTGATGATTTGAAGTGGCAACAAATGAAAATCCAAAATTCCGTGTGTCACAAAATTAGAATATTACTTAAGGCTAATACAAAAAAGGGATTTTTAGAAATGTTGGCCAACTGAAAAGTATGAAAATGAAAAATATGAGCATGTACAATACTCAATACTTGGTTGGAGCTCCTTTTGCCTCAATTACTGCGTTAATGCGGCGTGGCATGGAGTCGATGAGTTTCTGGCACTGCTCAGGTGTTATGAGAGCCCAGGTTGCTCTGATAGTGGCCTTCAACTCTTCTGCGTTTTTGGGTCTTTCATTCTGCATCTTCCTTTTCACAATACCCCACAGATTTTCTATGGGGCTAAGGTCAGGGGAGTCGGCGGGCCAATTTAGAACAGAAATACCATGGTCCGTAAACCAGGCACGGGAAGATTTTGCGCTGTGTGCAGGCGCCAAGTCCTGTTGGAACTTGAAATCTCCATCTCCATAGAGCAGGTCTGCAGCAGGAAGCATGAAGTGCTCTAAAACTTGCTGGTAGACGGCTGCGTTGACCCTGGATCTCAGGAAACAGAGTGGACCGACACCAGCAGATGACATGGCACCCCAAACCATCACCCAACCATGCAAATGTTGCATTTCCTTTGGAAATTGAGTTCCCAGAGTCTGGAGGAAGACAGGAGAGGCACAGGATCCACGTTGCCTGAAGTCTAGTGTAAAGTTTCCACCATCAGTGATGGTTTGGGGTGCCATGTCATCTGCTGGTGTCGGTCCACTCTGTTTCCTGAGATCCAGGGTCAACGCAGCCGTCTACCAGCAAGTTTTAGAGCACTTCATGCTTCCTGCTGCTGACCTGCTCTATGGAGTACCGCATTGTTTCAAATTTGAAATGTAACAATCAATATGTTGTATAAATAAATAAAAAGAACAAAAGCGACCGCAAATTACGTCCTTTTTTTTTTTTTGCATTGCGCTCCTATTGATCTTTTTTTTTTTTTTTTTGGTAAGGGTATCCATCATTGATGGAGTGCGTCCCAACCAGAAAACGATGCTCAGCATGAAAGGAGGACCGCCTGTCATGTCTAAAAAAACAAGCAGAATATGCATGACAAACTCTCCGCTTTTTGCCAAACTTTATTGACGCCTGTTGAAGTCCCGTCTTCAGGGTCACGGGCGTGCGCCGCTGGAGGTATGGCCTTCTTCATGCCGCACCTGAACACCAGGCGCCGTAATCAAGCGGCTGTGATATTGATTTGCCGAGAAAATGAAAGGCGAGACGCACAAAGTCTTTGTTTGTGGCGCGCTTCCTGTTTAAAGGCGCGCCATCCTCCGCGGAGGCTTGCCGTCGCCGCTTTCCGGGCTGATATATTTACAGCTGTCACTCAGCAGCCTCCCGAGACTGACATGAGATAAACTCCCGAGACGTCGCATCTAACCACTCGCACTATCAAGGAGCCCGCGCTCCACTCCGCCGCCGTCCCCGCTCCTTTTTGATTCATCCCGAGCCGACGCAAGCTGTCAGTCAGCATTAAAGTCACGTATTTACAGGAGGAGCTTGTTCTGCCGTCATTAGGGATGCAAAGGCCAAGCAGCTGTTTGTTTCCATGCAACTTTCTCGCAACAACACCTTTTTGTAGATACAGTCGCGATACACAAAATAGCCCGAAGGTCAACGGAAAGTTGAGCAATCCGTGAAAAGCCATGTCTTTTTTTGACAAACCGCTTCCACTGCAGTGGACGTTCGTTTGCGCATTTCCATGTCAGTTTAAAAATTCAGTGCGTAACAAATGAAAATAAAAAATTCAGTGAAAACAAAATATTTTTGAACTTTCCACTTACCTCAATTATTATTATTATTATTTATTTTTTTATCCAGTGACTGACAATTTTTTTTCTTTTTTTTTAGTTTTTAGTTTTTTTTAGTTTATTTTATTTTCTACCTGCTTGTGGTGAAGAGGAAGGCTTGCTACCCACTGTGACTGAAATGTAGGACGGAATGGGGTGGGGTGGTGGAAAATGGAGTATTTTTTATATTTTTTATTTTAATTTTTCAAATTTTCAAATTTTCATTTTTGTATGTTTTTCCTTTTTTTTTTTTTTTTTTTGGGGGGGAGGAAAAAAGTGTCTGTTTCTCAGTACCTGTATAAGGATTTCCCTATCAAGTGAATACATAAATATTATTTAAAAAATAATAATTAAAAATTCAGTGTAAAAAATGGTGCAGAAAAATTTAGTGTATAAAAATTCAGTGTAAAAAAAATAAAATAAAAAAATTGTTTCAAAACTCAAGACCCACTTCCAGTAAATTAAGTGAACAACAAATAATTCTGCACTGAATTTCATAATAATAATATGTGTGTATATATACATGTGTGTGTCAATGTGTGTATATATTTGTGTATATATGTTTGTAAAACGTGTGTATATATACAGGTGTATATGTGTGTGTATATACATGTATATGTGTGTATACATACAGGTGTATATGTATATACATGTATATATACATGTGTATCTATGTGTGTGTGTGTATATGTACGTGTGTGTATGTGTGTATATATATATATATATATATATATGTGTGTGTGAAGCATAGCACTGCTATGCTGCATTGTACTGAAGCCAAATGATTGAATAGAGCCAGCCTTGGATGATAAAATTGATATCTAAATGGCAGACATGTATCCATAAAAACTTAAAGAAGCTGCTGGTGGTGTGTTTGACGGAGTAGCAACTGGAAGAATGCTTTAATACTGAATAATTGTACTTCATTTTGTACAGTGATTTCTTATGTACACTGAAATGTATATTGAATGTAATTATTTGCTACTGTTTAATTGTTATCGCTTTTAGGTTGACCATTTTTAACATCGGTCCATGTAAACTAGCCTTAGGGCTAATTCTGGCGCACTTCCATTAATGTCTATTAATGTACACTTGTCAAATAAATAACATAAAATAAGGAGATACCTGAGAAATGTTTGTAATTTAGATACTGAGTTACGTTTTATTACTTCATAAAATGTGTTTGTCCCACTTTCTATTGTATGGTTTTTATACAATAACATGTCGTTAAATATAGAAAACAAAAAACAAATTGGTAGGAAAATAACAAATAATCAGTTGAGGTGCATTTCCTCCTAAAAATGCCAACAATTGCACTTTTAGGGAATAAACACTGGCTAGATTCCAAAGAAGCAGTCAAGAGAGCAGGACCAATTCCACACAGGTACAGGAAGGACTTATTAACCCTCGTTTATTTTGCCCCCATCAAAATGTCCCACCTCGCCAGATTAGTGCGCTCCCTAATTTATCCAGCGCATAAACGTGGACTAAAACAATTATGGAGCGAAGGACGCCCTGGGATTGAATGAAGGTGTAAAACATGTGGTGCACAACTGCTGGCTAATAAAAGGAAAGTAAGCCAACATATACGTCAAGTCATTTTTGTTTTTGGGGGACGATGAAGTCGCAGATCTCCCTTTTTTTTTCTGTCTTTTTGTGTGCTTTGCTTAGGGGTGTGTGTGTGTGTGTGTGTGTGTGTGTGTTCTTGTATTTCTACCCTTCTTGAGACATGAAGAAGGAAAAGTATCTTCCATATGAGGGTGGTCCCAAAAAGGAGGGATTTTTCACATTGACTGTGTGTCGCTTTTAAAAGTGCTCCCCCTCTGGTCAACATATGAAATAACAAGTGTGTGTAAAAATTGTAAGTGCGCCCCTTCTGGTCAACATATGAAACAAGTGTGTGTAAAAATTTGACGTGCTCCCCCTCTGGTCAACATATGAAATAACAAGTGTGTGTAAGAAATTGAAATGCGCCCCCTTTTTGGCCAAAATTCATAACAAAATTTAAATAAATATGTATATAGAGACATACTGTAATAACTTGAAGTAAATAGTGATTAAAAACCAATTACAAACAAAAAAAATTTTTTTTCTCAGTGTTGAATTATTTCTTATAAAATTGGGAACAATTTCTCATATTCTATATTTACTTGTAAAATTATTACTTTTTTATCTAAAAGTATTACTTTTTGTCATATAAAATTCTAAAATGTTATCACAACATTGCCAATTTTTTGTTGTTCTTGCTTTGTTCTTGTTTTGAGTGAAATGATGACTTTTGTCATAATTTTTGCCAATTAAAATTTTGATGAATATTATAATATTGCCAACATTTTTAAGTTTTCTTATACAATTGTGACTTTTGTCGAGTAAAATGACGACTCTTTTCATAAAATTGCTAAAATGTTAAGCTTTTCTTGTAAAATTGCGACTGTTATCATAATATTGCACGCATGTTCAGTTTTTCTTGTAACATTTTGACTTGCGTTGAGTAAAATTACGACCTTTATTATAATACTGCCAACATTCTAAGTTTTACTTGTGAAATTGTGACCTTTTTCTTGTGAAATTCCAACTCATTTTTCCACATTTCTACCAATTACAAACAAAGAATAAATTAACTAAAAGCATTTTTTTCTCTCACAATTTTCTTATAAAATTGGGAACAATTTCTCATATTCAATATTTACTTGTAAAATTATTACTTTTTTTATGTAAAAGTATTACTTTTTAATGCAAAATGGTGACATTTGTCATATAAAATTCTAAAATGTTATCACAACATTGGCAATTTTTTGTTGTTCTTGCTTTGTTCTTGTTTTGAGTGAAATGATGACTTTTGTCATAATTTTTGCCAATTAAAATTCAGATGAATATTATAATATTGCCAACATTTTTAAGTTTTCTTACAAAATTGTGACTTTTGTCGCGTAAAATTACGACTCTGTTCATAAAATTGCTAAAATGTTAATAAGCTTTTCTTGTAAAATTGCGACTGTTCGAGTAAAATTCCAACTTTTATCATAATATTGCGCACATGTTCAGTTTTTCTTGTAACATTTTGACTTGCGTTGAGTAAAATTACGACCTTTATTATAATACTGCCAACATTCTAAGTTTTACTTGTGAAATTGTGACCTTTTTATTGTGAAATTCCAACTAATTTTTCACATTTCTACCAATTACAAACAAAGAATAAATTAACTAAAAGCATTTTTTTTCTCACAATTTTCTTATAAAATTGGGAACAATTTCTCATATTCTTTCTGTTTCTGTAATATTGTGATAGTTTCTCGTAAAATTCTGACGTTTTTTATGTAAAATTATTCATTTTTAATGCGAAATGGTGACATTTTTCCATATAAAATTCAGACTTTTATCACAATATTGTACTTTTTTTTTTGTAAAATTGAAATTTTTTAAGTAGAATTATGACTTTTGTCATAATTTTGCCAAGTAAAATTCTGATTATTATTATAATATTGCCAAAATGTTAGTTTTCTTATAAAATTGTGACATTTGTCGATTAAAATGACGACTCTTTTCATAAAATTGCCAACATTTTAAGCTTTTCTTGTAAAATTGCGACTGTTATTGAGTAAAATTCCAACTTTTATCATAATATTGCACACATGTTCAGTTTTTCTTGTAACATTTTGACTTGTGTTGAGTAAAATTACAACCTTTATTATAATACTGCCAACATTCTAAGTTTTACTTGTGAAATTGTGACCTTTTTATTGTGAAATTCCAACTAATTTTTCACATTTCTACCAATTACAAACAAAGAATAAATTAACTAAAAGCATTTTTCCCCCACAATTTTCTTATAAAATTGGGAACAATTTCTCATATTCAATATTTACTTGTAAAATTATTACTTTTTTAATGTAAAAGTATTACTTTTTAATGCAAAATGGTGACATTTGTCATATAAAATTCTAAAATGTTATCACAACATTGGCAATTTTTTGTTGTTCTTGCTTTGTTCTTGTTTTGAGTGAAATGATGACTTTTGTCATAATTTTTGCCAATTACAATTCCGATGAATATTATAATATTGCCAACATTTTTAAGTTTTCTTACAAAATTGTGACTTTTGTCGAGTAAAATTACGACTCTTTTCATAAAATTGCTAAAATGTTAAGCTTTTCTTGTAAAATTGCGACTGAGTAAAATTCCAACTTTTATCATAATATTGCACACATGTTCAGTTTTTCTTGTAACATTTTGACTTGCGTTGAGTAAAATTACGACCTTTATTATAATACTGCCAACATTCTAAGTTTTACTTGTGAAATTGTGACCTTTTTCTTGTGAAATTCCAACTCATTTTTCACATTTCTACCAATTACAGACAAAGAATAAATTAACTAAAAGCATTTTTTTTCTCACAATTTTCTTATAAAATTGGGAACAATTTCTCATATTCTATATTTACTTGTAAAATTATTACTTTTTTTATGTAAAAGTATTACTTTTTAATGCAAAATGGTGACATTTGTCATATAAAATTCTAAAATGTTATCACAATATTGCCAATTTTTTGTCGTTCTTGCTTTGTTCTTGTTTTGAGTGAAATGATGACTTTTGTCATAATTTTTGCCAATTAAAATTCCGATGAATATTATAATATTGCCAACATTTTTAAGTTTTCTTATAAAATTATGACTTTTGTCGAGTAAAATGACGACTCTTTTCATAAAATTGCTAAAATGTTAAGCTTTTCTTGTAAAATTCCAACTGTTATCATAATATTGCACACATGTTCAGTTTTTCTTGTAACATTTTGACTTGCGTTGAGTAAAATTACAACCTTTATTATAATACTGCCAACATTCTAAGTTTTACTTGTGAAATTGTGACCTTTTTCTTGTGAAATTCCAACTCATTTTTCACATTTCTACCAATTACAAACAAAGAATAAATGAACTAAAAGCATTTTTTTCCCCCCATAATTTTCTTATAAAATTGGGAACAATTTCTCATATTCTTTCTGTTTCTGTAACATTGTGATAGTTTCTCGTAAAATTATGACGTTTTTTTATGTAAAATTATTCATTTTTAATGCGAAATGGTGACATTTTTCCATATAAAATTCAGACTTTTGTCACAATATTGTACTTTTTTTTTTTTTGTAAAATTGAAATTTTTTAAGTAGAATTATGACTTTTGTCATAATTTTGCCAAGTAAAATTCAGATTATTATTATAATATTGCCAAAATGTTAGTTTTCTTATAAAATTGTGACATTTGTCGAGTAAAATTACGACTCTTTTCCTAAAATTGCCAACATTTTAAGCTTTTCTTGTAAAATTGCGACTGTTATCGAGTAAAATCGCAACTTTTATCATAATATTGCACACATGTTCAGTTTTTCTTGTAACGTTTTGACTTGTGTCGAGTAAAATTACGACTTTTATTATAAAAATGCCAAAATTCAAAGTTTTACTTGTGAAATTGTGCCCTTTTTCTTGTGAAATTCCAACTCATTTTTCACATTTCTACCAATTACAAACAAAGAATAAATTAACTAAAAGCATTTTTTTTTTTTATCACAATGTGTCAATTTTTTTCTTCTAAAATTGGGAACAATTTCTCATTCTTTCTGTTTCTGTAATATTGTGATAGTTTCTCGTAAAATTGTGAAGTTTTTTATGTAAAATTATTCATTTTTAATGCGAAATGGTGACATTTTTCCATATAAAATTCAGACTTTTATCACAATATTGTAAAAAAAAAAAAATTGTTTTTGTAAAATTGAATTTTTTTAAATAGAATTATGACTTTTGTCATCATTTTGCCAAGTAAAATTCAGATTATTATAATTTTGCCAAAATGTGTAAAATTTCGACTCTTTTCATAAAATTGCCAACATTTTAAGCTTTTCTTGTAAAATTGCGACTGTCATTGAGTAAAATCCCAACTTTTATCATAATATTGCACAAATATTCAGTTTTTCTTGTAACATTTTGACTTGTGTCGAGTAAAATTACGACTTTTATTATAAAAATGCCAAAATTCAAAGTTTTACTTGTGAAATTATTCATTTTTAATGCGAAATGGTGACATTTTTCCATATAAAATTCAGACTTTTATCACAATATTGTATTTTTTTTTTTTGTAAAATTGAATTTTTTTAAGTAGAATTATGACTTTTGTCATCATTTTGCCAAGTAAAATTCAGATTATTATTATAATATTGCCAAAATGTTAGTTTTCTTATAAAATTGTGACATTTGTGGAGTAAAATTACGACTCTTTTCATAAAATTGCCAAGATTTTAAGCTTTTCTTGTAAAATTGCGACTGTCATCGAGTAAAATCCCAACTTTTATCATAATATTGCACAAATATTCAGTTTTTCTTGTAACATTTTGACTTGTGTCGAGTAAAATTACGACTTTTATTATAAAAATGCCAAAATTCAAAGTTTTACTTGTGAAATTATTCATTTTTAATGCGAAATGGTGACATTTTTCCATATAAAATTCAGACTTTTATCACAATATTGTATTTTTTTTTTGTAAAATTGAAATTTTTTAAGTAGAATTATGACTTTTGTCATCATTTTGTCAAGTAAAATTCAGATTATTATTACAATATTGCCAAAATGTTAGTTTTCTTATAAAATTGTGACATTTGTCGAGTAAAATTACGACTCTTTTCATAAAATTGCCAAGATTTTAAGCTTTTCTTGTAAAATTGCGACTGTCATCGAGTAAAATCCCAACTTTTATCATAATATTGCACAAATATTCAGTTTTTCTTGTAACATTTTGACTTGTGTCGAGTAAAATTACGACTTTTATTATAAAAATGCCAAAATTCAAAGTTTTACTTGTGAAATTGTGACCTTTTTCTTGTGAAATTCCAACTCATTTTTCACATTTGCATAGTATGTATATATTATTAATGTTGTAAATACACATCTTTATATATCTAGAAAGGGTGGTTCTAAAGAGGGAGGCATTTTTCTCAGGTCTCAAGAAGGTAAGAAATACAAGACTGTGTGTGTGTGTGTGTGTGTGTGTGTGTGTGTGTGTGTGTGTGTGTGTGTGTGTGTGTGTGTGTGTGTGTGTGTGTGTGTGTGTGTGTGTGTGTGTGTGTGAGTGTGTGTGTGTGTGTGTGTGTGCGTGCGCGTGTGTGTGTGTGTAGTAGTAGTCACAGTTAGGGATCACATTTGTAACGCTTATCAGCCGCTTGGAGTGGTCACAATAGCTAATGGGGAGAAAACAAATCTGTTTATCGTCCTGATTAACCTTCCTATTATCCCTTTGTGTAATTAGCCTCATTACGCCAGGCTTGAACGGGATTTACCGCCTCGCCGGTCCTAAAGGGAGGACACGATGCCTTCCCAAACGCTGCCAGGGAGAGGAACTAGCCTAGGGTTGTCTCCATACCAATAGTTTGGTACTGGTACCGTAACAAATCTTAGTGTGCATGAAACATATGTTTATTATTGCAATTTAGTCCTTAAATAAAATAGTGAACATACTAGACAACTTGTCTTTTAGTAGTAAGTAAACAAACAAAGACTCCTAATTAGTCGTATGCAGTAACATATTGTGTCATTTATACACCTATTATTTTGTACACTTTATGAGGGACAAACTGTTAAAATGGATTATTAATCTACTTGTTCATTTACTGTTAATATCTGCTTATTTTCTCTTTTAACATGTTCTATCTACACTTCTGTTAAAATGTAATAATCACTTATTCTTCTCTTCTTTGATACTTTACATCAGTTTTTGATGATACCACACATTTAGGTATCGATGCGATACCAAGTAGTTACAGGATCATACATTGGTCATATTCAAAGTCCTATTTCCTGACTTTATAAACATAATATACATTTTAAAAGATTTTGTGACGATAAAAAATATCGATGTAATCATAGTAGTATGGACTAGATATGCTCTTGTACTTGGTATCATTACAGTGGATGTCAGGTGTAGATCCACCCATGGCATTTGTTGATGATACCACACATTTAGGTATGGATCTGATACCAAGTAATAATAATAATGACAGATTTTATTTGTAAAAAGCACTTTACATTGAGTAAACAACCTCAAAGTGCTACAGTATATTAAAAAAAAAAAATAAAAAAAATAAAAATATAATTAAAAATAAATAAAAATAAAAACTAGAACAGCCAAATAGCTAAAGCTAGTATGCATATATCTAAAAAAAGGCTTTAAAAAAAAAGAAGGGTTTTTAAGCCTTTTTTAAAAGCATCCACAGTCTGTGGTGCCCTCAGGTGGTCAGGGAGAGCGTTCCACAGACTGGGAGCGGCGGAGTAGTTACATATTCATATATACATATTCAAAGTCCGCTACGGACAGATTTACTGACTTTATAAACAACACAAATATACAAAAGAATTAGTGATAATACAAAAATATCAACTTAATCATTGTAGTATCGACTATGCACGGCTGTTGAATTGGCATCGTTAGTGGATGTCTGTGTAGGTCAGGCCAAACGCGGAATTTTAAGCGTACATCAGCACCACGAGTGAAGACTTTAGACCGGGTCTGTCCAAAGTCTAGTCATTTTTAAACACAATCCTTAGCATTTTGATATCAGCATGCTTGCTTTTTGTTAAAAGTAGACTAAAAATGTACCATAGTAGCAATATAAAATATAACCTATATGTAATATTTACATTTTATATATACAGCATATAATATATACTGATATATTGTATTTTTATAATATATACAATATATAATAAATCCCAATTACCATGTACAATATTACAGTATATGTCACAGTATTTAGCATATTTTGGTATTTCACTAATACAAACTATAAGTATGCTATAGTTAGCATGTTAGCATAGTACTTTTTTTTTCTCATTTTGGTTGTTTTGCTCATACTTTTTGTTACTTGACGCTATCTGTGCTAACTGTTAGCATTTCAGTTCGACTTTGACTCTTCAGCAATCGCACACAATTTCCACCGAATTTGCATTTTCTAATTATTTGAAGAGAAAAAAATTTATATATTGTACTGGTTATGAAGGTGAAAACTACCAAAATGTATATATTGTACTGGTTTTGAAGGTAAAAACTACCAAAATGTATATATTGTACTGGTTTTGAAGGTGAAAACTACCAACATGTATATATTGTACTGGTTTTGAAGGTGAAAACTACCAAAATGTATATACTGTACTGGTTTTGAAGGTGAAAACTACCAAAATGTATATATTGTACTGGTTTTGAAGGTGAAAACTACCAACATTTATATATTGTACTGGTTTTGAAGGTGAAAACTACCAACAATGTAAAGATTGTACTGGTTTTGAAGGTGAAAACTACCAACATGTATATATTGTACTGGTTTTGAAGGTGAAAACTACCAAAAATGTATATATTGTACTGGTTTTGAAGGTGAAAACTACCAAAAATGTATATATTGTACTGGTTTTGAAGGTGAAAACTACCAAAATGTATATATTGTACTGGTTTTGAAGGTGAAAACTACCAAATTGGCCCTCGCATGCTTTGCTTTACTTCGTTTGTGCGCGCCTGGTTTGGACACAAACCAACCATATAACATTTGTGAGCCTTGCGGACATGCCATCGATGATTTTGGTATGAATGTGTATTCAATTTGGGAAACTACCACTAGGTGGGCCGAACAAAATGATTTGGCGGGCCAAATTTGGCCCCCCGGACCCCACTTTGGGCACCCCTGTTGTAGAGCCACCCATGGCATTTGTTTACATTGAAGAGCCCTAGCTTGCTGTGAGCTATTGTATCCTTCTAGGATGTGTAATGAAGCATGTTTAGCTCTTCCTCCTCCTCCAGTGATAATGTACTTAATTTTTAATTTTTTTTTTTTTTGTGGTCGCCATGGCAGCAAGAATTAGTGGTTGAGAAGTAGCTAAAACACTACTAGCTGAGGATGGGCGTTAGCTAACAAGAGCTAAGCACTTGCTTGTTTATGGTTTCAACTTTTGTTTGTTTTTAAGCCAAAATGCGTGCATAGTCCAAGCAGAAAATCTTGCTTGTTTATAGCTTCAACTTTTGTTTGTTTTTAAGTAGAGATGTCCGATAATGGCTTTTATATTCCGATATTATCCAACTCTCAATTACCAATTCCGATATCAACCGATACCGATATATACAGTCGTGGAATGAACACATTATTGTGCCTAATTTTGTTGTGATGCCCCGCTGGATGCATTAAACAATGTAACAAGGTTTTCCAAAATAAATCAACTCAAGTTACGGAAAAAAAAATGCCAACACGGCACTGCCATATTTATTATTGAAGTCACAAAGTGCTTTTTTTTTTTTAACATGCCTCAAAACAGCAGTTTGAAATTTGGGACATGCTCTCCCTGAGAGAGCATGAGGAAGTTGAGGTGGGCGGGGTTTTGGGGGGTAGGGGTTCCCGGGGGGGGGTATATATTGTAGCGTCCCGGAAGAGTTAGTGCTGCCAGGGGTTCTGGGTATTTGTTCTGTTGTGTTTATGTTGTGTTACGGTGCAGATGCTCTCCCGAAATGTTTTTGTCATTCTTGTTTGGTGTGGGTTCACAGTGTGGCACAGCGGCCTTTTAAAAAGTCATACATTTTACTTTTTGAAACCGATACCGATAATTTCCGATATTACATTTCAAAGCATTTATCGGCCGATAATATCGGCAGTCCAATATTATCGGAAATCTCTCTTTTTAAGCCAAAATGCGCGCATAGTCCAAGCAGAAAATCTTGCTTGTTTATAGCTTCAACCTTTTGGTTGTTTTTAAGCCAAAATGTGTCCATAGTCCACACCGTTTCTGCTTGTAGGTGCTCCGTGCGTGTGCGTTGCCTAACATGCGTCTCTCACCAGCAATGTCCTGTGGTGACATTTAAAGGGAAGAAAAAGAAAAGTAGCAGTGTTTTTCAGAAGCAGTATAGTCCCGTGTTTTTAATTCAGTAGTACTGCGGTACTTTATTAGTACCAGTACGCATAATAGTATTTAGACTATTTAGTTTGGTAGAGTGGTATATTCCAACCATCTCCAGTACCTTCAAGTTGAGATTTACTCTTTTCCACTGCACTTTTTTTTTTTTTTTTTCACAGTTTCCTCCACACCATAAAAAAGGTGATTTTTACCCCTTGGCGCTTTTTCCCACTCGCCTTGTCTCGGCCGCTTTGTGTCCGGCGAGCGCTAATTGACTTCCTTTGTGTGGCTCTGAGGCGGGTGAGATGGACACCCAAGTGGCGTCACTATCACGCCACCTCAGCAGAGTTCATGGCGGGCTAACAGACCTGGGGGGACCGAAGGACGTCCATCAGGCCAGGTGTATATATATATATATATATATATATATATATATATATATATATATATATATATATGTATATGTATGTATGTATACAGTATATATACAGTATATATATATATATATATATAACTTTTTTTTATGTATATATGTAGATAAATATATATATATATATATATAATGAAATAAAAAACTGTCAAATAAGTAAATATTGATATAAAGCCACAGACAACTGCACTTAATATATATTTTTTTCAAACAAACATTTTACAATTGTCTGACATTTTTTTTGGACAAAACCGTGAATTTTTTTAATTTTAATTTAATTTTAAAAAGTACACTTGTTTGTTGACATGTTTTTGGACATTTTTATTTTTATTTTGTAATGAAGTAAAAAAAATCAATAAAAAAAAAGCAGTACAAGTAAATATTGATATAAAGCCACAGATAACTGCACTTATTATATCTTTTTTTTTAATTTTAGTTTATTTTTTTATTTACACTTGTTTATTGACTTTTTTTTATAAGCCCGTTAAAATAAAATAAAAATCAGTCAAAGTAAATATTGATATAAGACCATGGACAACTGCACTTAATATATATTTTTCATTTAATTTTCAAACAAATATTTTACAATTGTCTATTGACATTTTTTTAGACAAAACCGGAAAAAAATAATTAAAATTAATGAAATAAAAAAATCTGTCAAATTAGCACAAGTAAATATTGATATAAAGCCATGGACAACTGCATTTAATATATATATATTTATTGTAGTTAAAACTTTTTTTTTTTGACAAAACCATTAAAAGAAAAAGAAAAAAATTAATAATGAAATAAAAAAAAACAGTACAAGTAAACATTGATATAAAGCCACAGACAACTGCACTTAATATATATTTTTTATATTAGTTTTTTTATACTTGTTTGACATATTTTGGGACAAAACCGTTAAAACATAAAAATATATATTAGTAATGAAATTTAAAAAATCAGTACAAGTAAATATTGATGTAAAGCCACAGACAACTTCACTTTTTATATCTTTTTTATTTATTTTATTTTTTTATTTACACTTGTTTAATGAGGTTTTTTTAATAAACCCGTTAAATAAATAAAAAAATATTGATATTGATATAAAGCCACGGACAACTGCACTTAATATACTTTTTTTTAAATTTTAGTTTTTAAACAAACATTTTACAATTGTCTGACATTTTTTTTAGACAAAACCGTAAAAAAAATGAATGAAATGAAAAAATCTGTCAAATTAGCACAAGTAAATATTGATATAAAGCCACAGACAACTTCCTATTTTTTAATTTGATTTAATTTTTTTATTAACACTTGTTTGATGACATTTTTTTTTATAAACCCGTTAAATTAAAAAAATCAGTCAAAGTAAGTATTGATATAAAGCACTTAATATACTTTATTTTATTTTATTTTTTAAACAAACATTTTACAATTGTCTATTGACATTTTTTTTAGACAAAACCGTAAAAAAATATTAAAATTAATGAAATAAAAAAATCAGTCAAATTAGCACAAGTAAATATTGATATAAAGCCATGGACAACTGCATTTAATATATATATTTTTATTGTAGTTAAAAAAAACAAAAAACTTGTTTATAGAATTTTTTTTGACAAAACCATTAAAAGAAAAAAAATAATAATGAAATAAAAAAAATCAGTACAAGTAAACATTGATATAAAGCCACAGACAACTGCACTTAATATATATTTTTTATATTAGTTTTTTTTACACTTGTTTGACATATTTTGGGACAAAACCGTTAAAAGAAAAAAATATATTAATAATGAAATTAAAAAAATCAGTACAAGTAAATATTGATGTAAAGCCACAGACAACTTCACTTTTTATATCTGTTTTATTTATTTTATTTTTTTATTTACACTTGTTTAATGACGTTTTTTTTATAAACCCGTTAAATTAAAAAAAAAATATTGATATAAAGCCACGGACAACTGCACTTAATATACTTTTTTTTATTTTAGTTTTTAAACAAACATTTTACAATTGTCTGACATTTTTTTAGACAAAACCGTAAATTTAAAAAAAAAAAAATTAATGAAATAAAAAAATCAGTCAAATTAGCACAAGTAAATATTGATATAAAGCCACAGACAACTTCCTATTTTTTTATTTTATTTAATTTCTTTATTTACACTTGTTTGATGACATTTTTTTTTATAAACCCGTTAAAAAAAAATCAGTCAAAGTAAATATTGATATAAAGCACTTAATATACTTTATTTTATTTTTTAAACAAACATTTTACAATTGTCTCACATTTTTTTAGACAAAACCGTAAACATTTTTTAAAAATAATTTTAATGAAATAAAAGAATCAGTCAAATTAGCACAAGTAAATATATATAAAGCCATGGACAACTGCACTTAGTATATATTGTTATTGTAGTAAAAAAAAAAAAAAAGTCACTTGTTTATTGAATTTTTTTTGACAAAACCGTTAAAAGAAAAAAATATATATTAATAACGAAATTTAAAAAATCAGTACAAGTAAATATTGATATAAAGCCACAGACAACTTCGCTTATTATATCTTTTTTATTTTATTTTAATTTTTTATTTACACTTGTTTAATTACATTTTTTTTTATAAACCCATTAAATTAAAAAAAAATCAATCAAAGTAAATATTGATATAAAGCCATGGGCAACTGCACTTAATATCTATTTTTTATTTTAGTTTTTAAACAAACATTTTACAATTGTCTATTGACATTTTTTTAGACAAAACCGTAAAAAAAATAAATTAATGAAATAAAAAAATGAGTCAAATTAGCACAAGTAAATATTGATATAAAGCCATGGACAACTGCACTTAATATATATATGTATATTATTGTAGTAAAAAATAAAAAAAATACCCTTGTTTATTGACATTTTTTGACAAAACCATTAAAAGAAAAAAATATATGTTAATAATGAAATTAAAAAAAATCAGTACAAGTAAATATTGATATAAAGCCACAGACAACTGCACTTAATATATATTTTTTATATTAGTTTTTTAATACATTTTAATACATTTTTATTTTAATTTGACGGTTTTTTTGGGACAAAACCGTTAAAACATAAAAATATATATTAATAATGAAATAAAAAAAATCAGTACAAGTAAATATTGATATAAAGCCATGGACAACTGCACTTAATATACTTTTTTAATTTGTAGTTTTTAAACAAACGTTTTACAATTGTCTATTGACATTCTTTTAGACAAAACCGTAAAAAAAAATAAAAATGTATGAAATAAAAAAATCTGTCAAATTAGCACAAATAAATATTGATACAAAGCCATGGACAACTGCACTTAATATATATATATTTTATTGTAGTTTAAAACTTTTTTGTTCCACTTGTTTATTGAAATCTTTTTGACAAAACCATTAAAAGAAAAAATATATATATTAATAATGAAATAAAAAAAATCAGTACCAGTAAATATTGATATAAAGCCACAGACAACTGCACTTAATATATATTTTTAATATTAGTTTTTAAATATATATTTTTTACACTTGTTTGACATTTTTTGGGACAAAACCGTTAAAACATAAAAATATATATTATTAATGAAATAAAAAAGATCAGTACAAGTAAATATTGATATAAAGCCACAGGCAACTTCACTTATTATATATGTTTTTATTTTATTTTAATTTTTTTATTTACACTTGTTTAATGACTTTTTTTTTTATAAACCCGTTAAATTAAAAAAAATCAGTCAAAGTAAATATTGATATAAAGCCATGGACAACTGCACTAATATACTTTTTTTAATTTTATTTTTTAGACAAACATTTTACAATTGTCTGACATTTTTTTAGACAAAACCGTAAAAAAATGTAATGAAATAAAAAAAATCTGTCAAATTAGCACAAGTAAATATTGATATAAAGCCATGGACAACTGCACTTAATATATATTTTTATTGTAGTTTAAAAAAAAATAAAAAAATATGCTTGATTATTGAATTTTTTTTTACAAAACCGTTAAAAGAAAAAAAAAAAATTAATAATGATTGACCAAAATGTGCGAGGAATTTACCTGGAAATAAGCGTGTGTGTGTGTGTTGGCTATTTGTGTTGATATACAAGCGGGGGGGACAAGTGGTAGAAAATGGACAAAGCTGCAAGGCCGAGCGCAGTTGGCAGGCATTGATTGGATTTGTGTGAATTGTCACTTATTAAAAAGAACAACTTTGGATCTATAATTGTCATGGAAGTGTGCTTTGTTCAGCAGTAGAGAGTAGAAGGGCTCAGACCTTGGATGACGTCTTTAACCCTTCCACAGTGACCTTCTCAGTCACAATTCTTACACGGGGAGAAAAAAAAACACTTTCTGGCTGCCATTTTCCGAGAAATAGTGACAAACGTTACAAAGCAGTGGTTTCTATATAAAATATATATATAGTATTTTTACTAAAAGGATATATATTTTCCTAAAGTTAGTATTTACTAGGGTTGTCTCCATACCTATATTTTGGTACAGGTACTAAAATGTATTTCGATACTTTTCTAAATAAATGGGACCAAAAAAAAATTTCTTTATATTAATAACAAATTTTCGGGTACATGAAACATTTGTTTATTATTGTAATTTAGTCCTTAAATAATAAACAAACAAAGACTCCTAATTAGTCTGCAGTAACATATTGTGTCATTTATATACTTATTAAGGCTGCAGCTAACGATTATTTTTCTATCGATTAATCTATAGATTATTTTTTTCGATTAATCGGTTAATCTATAGATTATTTTTTCGATTAATCTATAGATTATTTTTCCTTTTACCGATTATTTTTTTTATTCAAAATGAAGATGAAAAAATAAATGTAGGCCAGTTTTTTCAAAAGGCATGGCTTTTATTTACAAAAAAAAAAGTATGGCCACTCAGTCAACATTGACAACAACATGACAAAATATTCTGTAACAATGTAAACATTTAACAAAATTAAAAGTAGCTTATTTGCTTTTAATGTGCAAATATAAAAGTAAACATCCAGTGCAAATCTTAATCTGCAATAGTATAAGCATTTCAAAAGTAAAAGTATTGCTTATTTTGCTTTAAAATGTGCAAAAATAAAGATAAACATCCAATTCAAAAAAGTGCAAAACGGAAATATTCTGTAACAGTGTAAACATTTCAACAAAAGTAAAAGTATTGCTTATTTGCTAAAATGTGCAAAAATAAAGATAAACATCCAATACAAAAAAGTGCAAAACGAAATATTCTGTAACAACAGTGTAAACATTTCAACAAAAGTAAAACTTTTGCTTATTTTGCTTAATAACACAACAATGATAGTATGATTAAAGTGAAAGTTAATTGTTCGTTTGTACATAGTATACGTAATTGTTAATGTTGTAAAAGGTATTTGCACAACTAATTAACGTTAGCGTTAAAGAGGAGCGCGTCTTTGTAAACACTGAACAGGCACGCCAAACGCTCCTCTCAGAGCAAAACGGTGCTTTAGTTTATGAATTTACAACGCAGATACAAATGACACATTCATGTTTTTGTGTAATGATGACAACGTATACTCACGCGGACGATTGACTAGTTGATGGTGATGGCAAGAACGCTGCCGTTGTGCTGCTATGATAGGCCATTTCAGCTCGACACAGTGTGCATACAACAACATTATTAGCAGAGGTGGGTAGAGTAGCCAGAAATTGTACTCAAGTAAGAGTACTGTTACTTTAGAGATTTATTACTCAAGTAAAAGTAAGGAGTAGTCACCCAAATATTTACTTGAGTAAAAGTAAAAAGTATGTTGTGAAAAAACTACTCAAGTACTGAGTAACTGATGAGTAACATACACACACATATCATATATATATATATATATATATATATATATATATATATAATGTGTATATATATATACACACACACACACACACACACACACACACACACACACACACATATATATATATATATATATATATATATATACATACATTGATATATACAATATATAATTTATATTTATTTATTTTGCCGTTTTTGTTTACATGTTAAAGGTGTTTTAATGAATATACATGCATGTTTAACATATAGATTCCTTTCTTTCATGAAGACAAGAATATAAGTTGGTGTATTACCTGATTCTGATGACTTGCATTGATTGTAATCAGGAAGCAGTGCTGGTAACGTCCACGTTTTCAAATGGAGGAGAAAAAAAGTTCCTCCTTTCTGTCTAATACCACATGAAAGTGGTTGTTATTTGGCATCTTATTTGTCCAGCTTCCATATTCGTTTTTATACCCTTTACAAGAAATACATTGGCGGAAAACTCCGTAGCTTGCTAGCTTGTTTGCGCTGGCTTTCGGAGACTCTTATTTTGAAAGCGCAGGCGCGATGGAGCGGGACTTTTATTGTGAAGACAGGAACTGTGCAGTCAGTCTTTACGGTTGAAATAAAAAGGTCTTTTTTCCTTCACACTTTTGATTGATTGATTGGAACTTTTATTAGTAGATTGCACAGTACAGTACATATTCCGTACAATTGACCACTAAATGGTAACACCCGAAGTTAGCTCGGAGCCAGTCAGGTCATGTGACCCCTGGCTCTGTTTGATTGGTCCAACGTCACCAGTGACTGCATCTGATTGGTGGAACGAAGTGAAACGTCACCAGTAAGGCAGGCACTTTGAAGGTCTGTCTGACAGACCAAAACAAACAAAGCGTGCATTAACAGATCGATAAAAATTAGTAGCGAGTAGCGAGCTGAATGTAGATAAAAGTAGCGGAGTAAAAGTAGCGTTTCTTCTTAGGCCGTTTATTGAAATACTCCCACACTTTTGACGACTTTTGGCGTGCTTTTTTCCCCTCGCTCGCACCGCTCGCATCGTCTGCTTTGCGCTCCGCCATGACGGTAGTGTGACGTAAATATGCGACGCGTCGACGAACAAAAACGTCCTCGACGTATTTACGTAACCGATGACGTCGACTACGTCGACGCGTCGTTTCAGCCCTAATACTTATTATTTTGTACACATTATGAGGGACAAACTGTAAAAATTATTAATCTACTTGTCTCATTTACTGTTAATAAGCCTCGCGTTTGTTGGTCTCTCGCTTCAAACCGGGAGAAAGAGCACTAGATTTATTCAATGGTAGGACTAACCGAACGCAGTGAGCACTCTTTTCACTCGTCCACAAGCTTTATTTTGGCTTTACACGCAGGAAACACAGACCGAGAGCCTCGCGATTCGCCAGTGAGAAGTTTTGCAGAGTTTTCAAAAAGGAGCCAAAAGTGGGAATATTTCAGCGTCAAAAGCGGATGGGCAATACGAGCCCATCAACACGGGCGATCGAGCGAAAATGCCGTGATGGCAACCAAAAAAATAAACTGTCTGACCTTGTTTTTCCAAAACAAATGCACTTTAAAATGTTTATTATGTAAGTCAAATTTTTGCTGACGGAAATGAGTCTGTTTTATTTTTTGTTTTATTTAGGATGACTAAGTCATTTACCTTCCAAATACAGTACAATGGCAAACTATTCTTAAACAAAAGTTTATACCCTTTTGAATAGTCACTTGCATTAGATTATTGTATTTTGTGGACTATAGAGCGCACAGAGATACAAGCCACACCCACTAAATTTTAGATTACATTTTTTCCATACATTAGTCGCACCGGACTATAAGCTGCAGATATATATGTAAGATTTTGTAAATGTTTATTTGCATACTTCAATTGTTTCCAAACAGTGTCTGTAACACGGCAGTAAAACGGCAGCTCAAACAAAACATATATATATATATATATATATATATATATATATATATATATATATATATATATATATATATATATATATACTGTATATGTATATATATGTATGTATATGTATAAATATATGTATAAATATATATAGATAGATACATGTGTATATATATATATATATACAGTGTATATATATATATATATATACAGTAAATATATATATATATATACAGTATATATATATATATATATATACAGTAAATATATATATATATATATATATATATATATATATAGATGTTTATATATATAGATACATGTATATATATATATATAAATATATATATATATGTGTATAT
>NC_084565.2:40015000-40017500 GCF_033978685.3 Nerophis lumbriciformis
ACATGTTTCAAAAAAGCGAGGTTTGTGTAAAAATGTGTATGTATGTATATATATATATAAATAATCCGTTCATGAATGAGTATATCCATTCGGCCAGCGTGTTCAATGGAGAAGTCTGATCTACAGAATGTGCAGGCAGCATACCACTTCCCCTTCGAGCTGTCCTGGATGAACTGAAATTATTTTTTCCAATCATTTTGGAACTTGCAAGCGTACTTCTTCTTCTTACTCGTCGTCGCCATGTCTCTTCTTTGTTGTTCTGCTTCGTCTCTGTGATGTTTTTGGACATTACTACTTGCCGTAGTTGTGAAGCAATGCATGATGGGAATCCGGATGTTGTGTGTCAGTGTATTAACGGGCCGGCTGGAATAAACACACACTGAGAAATAGCTCCGTGCCTGCCTACTTTATGGGTTATAGATAAACCTATGGATAACAGAGACATATATAATAGTCTCCTTTTCAGGTGAGAGAGGACGCTAAAGGCAGTGCCTTTAAGGCACGCCCCCAATATTGTTGTCAGGGTGGAAATCGGGAGAAATTCTGGAGAATGGTTGTCCCGGGAGATTTTCGGGAGGGGCACTGAAATTCAGGTGTCTCCTGGGAAAATCAGGAGGGTTAGCAAGTATGATATATATATATATATATATATATATATATATATATATATATATATATATATATATATATATATATATATATATATGTATATATATATATATATGTATATATATATATATATATATATATATATGTATATATATATATATATATATATATATATGTATATGTATGTGTGGGGGAAAAAAATCACAATACTACTTCATGTTTCATGAGGGGTTCCCTCAATCATCAGGAGATTTTAATGGGAGCATTCACATACCATGGTTTGTATAGGGCACAGAGTGGGTAGGTACAGGCTGGCGTAGGGGCGTGGTGATTGGCTCATGTTTTACCTAGGAGGTGTTTCCGTCTGTGGCGGCATGCTGATACAATTTCGCTGCGCTTGTTGAGGGATGACAGGTCTGGACGGTAAATAATAAACAGTTTCTCTTTCAAGCATAGGTTGCATCTTTTATTACCACTATTGTAAGGTGTGCTGGATGCAAGAATTTGCCATGTTATTGAATATTCAACATTATTGTCTTTGAGGTCCCAAATGTGTTTGCTGAGTTCTGTGGTTTTCCGCAGGTTTTGGTTCCTGAAAGAAGCCTTGTGATTGTTCCATCTGGTTTTAAACTCTCCCTCGGTTAATCCTACATATGTGTCGGATGTGTTAATGTCCTTGCGTGTTACCTTAGATTGGTAGACAACTGATGTTTGTAAGCACCCCCCGTTGAGAGGGCAATCAGGTTTCTTGCGACAGTTGCAGCCTTTGTTGGTTTTGGGGTCGCTCTGTCTGGGGGCCGACGGCTCATTTGCAATTGTTTTGTTGTGGTTTGAGATAATTTGTCGTATATTGTTCATACAGCTGTAGCTCAATTTAATGTTGTTCTTGTTGAATACTTTTCTTAGGGTGTTGTCTTTGGGAAACTGTTTGTCAATCAGATTGAGGAATTTGTGTCCAATGTTAGTTGAGACGTTTTTGCTGTATGGGGGGTTGTACCAGATGATGTCGTTTCGTTTTCTGTTCTTTTTCGGTTGGTTTCCTGGCGTGGGTTCATAGGTGAGGGTGAAATTGTATCCGCTTTCATCAAGGGCTTTTTGGTACGGGGGGGTTGCTTGGTCAAATTCAGCTTTGCTAGATGACAGCATCGATAGCCTTTTATTAATTCCGGTAGGTATTCTTTTCGTGGTGGTGGGTGGGTGGTTGCTGTCATGGTGCACGTATTGGAGTGTTGTGTTGGGTTTCGTGAATGGTTGGTAGCTGCGAAAAGTTGACGCAAAATATTTGAAGCACTTGAAGCGTTTGGACTGGTGAAAAATATCTGATCCGTGTCACTTGAAGGCAGGACGGGATCAACGTGGACCGACTGAACGATGTCATCTAAAATCTAATCCTTTATTTTATTATCGAAGTTTCTCGTTTTCATGTCAGCATTTAAACGAGCCAGCTCGCCATTCCGGAAGTTACCAATCACCGTCTTTCATCATTTGAAGTTTTTACTGCGCTTACCTATGGCTACACCCTCCCTCAGTCTGCACCTGGCAACCCAGGTACCTCAGCATGGCACCCAGATGATGTGAGATTTGGCACGCTGGCTCACATACATCATCCCTGCCTCTCCCTCTCCCTCTCCCTCCTCGCCATTCAGGCCTTTTGTCGTCTGGGAAATGAAAGCGTTAGCGCTGAAAGCACAGGTGGGCGTGAGACACGGGCGTTAAAAGAGCGGGGAGGATATCAGACAAGTGAGAAGCATTCAGGCGGCGGGAGGAGCCGGGATTTCAGCAGATATTAAAAAAAAAGAGGATTGTGCGTGGGCTCCTTCGCCGACAAGAAGAATGCACGCCCGCTATCAGCCGCGGCCCGCGTGATGAAGCGCCAAACACAAACGAGGAG
>NC_084565.2:40030000-40032500 GCF_033978685.3 Nerophis lumbriciformis
GTTTTTGTAAAATATATTAAAAAATATTTTGTAACAAATTTAATATAAATGCATATAAATTCTGTAAAATTAGTGTATTTATTTATCTTTAATACAGGACCTTTGCTTCAAAGCATACACAAATATTAGACATGGGGGGGTGTTTTATTATAGTATCACGTTTTTGTAAAATATATTTAAAAATATTTTGTAACAAATTGAATATAAATGCATATAAATTCTGTAAAACTACTGTATTTATTTATTTTTAATACAGAAGCTTTGCTTGAAAGCCTACACAAATATTAAACATGGGGGGGAGTGTTTTATTATAGTATCACGTTTTTGTAAAATATATAAAAAAATATTTTGTAGCAAATTTAATATAAATGCATATACATTCTGTAAAATTAGTGTATTTATTTATTTTTAATACAGGACCTTTGCTTAAAAGCATACACAAATATAAGACTTGGGGGGAAGTGTTTTATTGTAGTATCACGTTTTTGTAAAATATATTTAAAAATATTTTGTAACAAATTGAATATAAATGCATATACATTCTGTAAAACTAGTGTATTTATTTATTTTTAATACAGAAGCTTTGTTTGAAAGCATACACAAATATTAAACATGGGGAGGAAAAAGTGTTTTATTATAGTATCACATTTTTGTAAAATATATAAAAAATATTTTGTAGCAAATTTAATGCGTCAAAGCATACACAAATATTAGACATGGGGGGGAGTGATTTATTATAGTATCACGTTTTTGTAAAATATATTTAAAAATATTTTGTAACAAATTGAATATAAATGCATATAAATTCTGTAAAACTAGTGTATTTATTTATTTTTAATACAGGACCTTTGCTTCAAAGCATACACAAATATAAGACGTGGAGGAAAAAGTGTTTATTATAGTATCACGTTTTTGTAAAATATATTTGAAAATATTTTGTAACAAATGGAATATAAATGCATATAAATGATGTAAAATTAGTGTATTTATTTATTTTTAATACAGGACCTTTGTTTGAAAGCATACACAAATATTAAACATGGGGGGGGAGTGTTTTATTATTGTATCACGTTTTTGTAAAATATATTAAAAAATATTTTGTAGCAAATTTAATATAAATGCATATAAATTCTGTAAAATTAGTGTATTTATTTATTTTTAATACAGGACCTTTGCTTAAAAGCATACACAAATATAAGACTTGGGGGGAAGTGTTTTATTGTAGTATCACGTTTTTGTAAAATATATTTAAAAATATTTTGTAACAAATTAAATATAAATGCATATAAATTCTGTAAAACTAGTGTATTTATTTATTTTTAATGCAGAAGCTTTGTTTGAAAGCATACACAAATATTAAACATGGGGAGGAAAAAGTGTTTTATTATAGTATCACGTTTTTGTAAAATATATTTAAAAATATTTTGTAACAAATTGAATATAAATGCATATAAATTCTGTAAAACTAGTGTATTAATATTTATTTTTAATACAGGACCTTTGCTTCAAAGCATACACAAATATAAGACGTGGAGGAAAAAGTGTTTTATTATAGTTTCACGTTTTTGTAAAATATATTTAAAAATATTTTGTAACAAATTTTATATAAATGCATATAAATTCTGTAAAACTAGTGTATTTATTTATTTTTTATTTCAGAACCTTTGCTTCAAAGCATACACAAATATTAGACATGGGGGGAGTGTTTTATTATAGTATCACTTTTTTGTAAAATATATTTAAAAATATTTTGTAACATATTTAATATAAATGCATATAAATTCTGTAAACTAGTGTATTTATTTATTTTTAATACAGGACCTTTGCTTCAAAGCATACACAAATATTAGACATGGGGGGGGGAGAGTTTTATTATAGTATCACGTTTTTGTAAAATGTATTTAAAAATATTTTGTAACAAATTGAATATAAATGCATATAAATTCTGTAAAACTAGTGTATTTATTTATTTTTAATACAGGACCTTTGCTTCAAAGCATACACAAATATTAGACATGGGGGGGTGGGAGGGAGTGTTTTATTATAGTATCACGTTTTTGTAAAATATATTTAAAAATATTTTGTAACATATTTAATATAAATGCATATAAATTCTGTAAACTAGTGTATTTATTTATTTTTAATACAGGACCTTTGCTTCAAAGCATACACAAATATTAGACATGGGGGGGTGGGAGGGAGTGTTTTATTATAGTATCACGTTTTTGTAAAATATATTTAAAAATATTTTGTAACATATTTAATATAAATGCATATAAATTCTGTAAACTAGTGTATTTATTTATTTTTAATACAGGACCTTTGCTTCAAAGCATACACAAATATAAGACGTGGAGGAAAAAGTGTTTTATTATAGTATCACGTTTTTGTAAAATATATTTAAAAATATTTTGTAACAAATTGAATATAAATGCATATAAATTCTGTAAAATTAGTGTATTTATTTATTTTTAATACAGGACTTTTGCTTCAAAGCATA